>NC_056751.1:197123943-197201443 GCF_019279795.1 Protopterus annectens | reverse complement strand
AAATCATGTAGACCAGCCATATCCACACAAACCCTGTTAAATCAACATTAATCCAAATGCAGAAGAGCAACACTTACATTCTGTAGTCATGTCTGGAACATCCCCCTCCTGTTTGTTGGCCTGTCTCAACAGTGTATGTTGTTAGAGGTATATCCTACTACCATCTGTGATGCTGTTTGGCAAACACCGACATGAGGTCCTGCTCAGAGTGAATGAAAAGGACCAACACCCACATAATGTTCCTAGGTATAGGAGTGTGTTTCCATGCAATTGGCTATGGGAACCTTACCACAGCATTTCCACATGCAATCAACTAGTGAGGGACTGCAATTCGTGCAGAGGCCATCAGCTGATCATGAGCATCACTTACAAAACACAAGCTGCTGCCTAAGCAAAGCAGGTGTACTTCTCCACATCCACCAGAGATGGAGTGAGAGAGACAGACAGATAGTAAGACAGGGAGGCGGTGGGAGAGTAAACTCTAAGCATGTTTGTGTCACAGACTTACCAGCATAGGGTTTCAAATCCCTGCCTGACTATGTATTGCTATCACATGTCTATGCAGTTATTGCATGCACCACAGAGCTTACATGTTGGGAAGCTGTCCAAAGGTATATTTCATGGTGAGTGACATCTGCAACAGTGATAAAGGAGAGATAAGGTAGGTGTAGTACACGTGCCTGTCCACATAAACAGGTGTCAACGTCGACACAGCCACACTCTCTCTCAGGGACTCACACACATTACTACAGTTGGCAGGGTCAGGTTTAGACTTCCTAACTAGCTAGTTTGCCACAATACAGTAATATGCATTTATCACGTGCACCACAGGGGTTATCATGATGATATATGGGCAAAGGGTATGTGAAGGTGTCTGACATCAGAAGGCATGCTTCAGTAGGCCAGTGGGAGGTGTAGTGAGTGTGAATGGCATCCAAGTCATTATACTCCACACACACACATACACACACACACACACACACACATACACACACACACACACACACACACACACACACACACACACACACACACGCACACACACACACATACACACAGGTTGCCAGTTCAAACATGCATGACTGCATTGCTTCACAGGTGCATAGTGGCTGACTGTGCCAGAAGGCTGTACAAGGCTAGGTAAAGGGTATACCTTGGCATCAGGCCACATGAAAATGGTCTGCAGTGTAGCTCAGGGGTGTAGTGTCTGGATTGGCCCACACAGGTGGTAGTGTATTCACCATCCAGTCATCTGGGTTACTATTGTGGGTGGCCAGTGTTGTTCAATGCTTGCCATGTATGTGTTCTATAGTGCATGACATGGATGGTGTCTGGGATGTGCACACATCACACATGCATGTTCTGTGACATGTGGAAGTGTACCTAGGGTAGATGGGGCATGTTGTGTACACAGATTGTTATCATCAGATGTGCCATTCCTGGCCTCATGTGGTGAGAACTGGCAATGGACTCCAGGTTGCCCTGCAACTACATTGACATCATGATACAGGTATTCCCTGGTGTCAGTGCCATCTGTCCATACAGGGCATGTGTATAAGGCATGGTATGTCCTTTGTAGGTTACATTTGCTGGCACTACAGTTGTTGCAGGCATCCAGTGGGGAACATAGTGAAGGAGCACTGCATGCAATTATGTGCCTATTGTAGTGATGGGACAGGGTGCCATGCCCTCTGTAGTCTGCTGCAATCACACCATGGTTACTATCTCTGGGCAATATGTTGGAAACTACCAACATAGTGACTGTTACCTAGCCAAGTGTGTTTGTGTATGAGACATTGGTTGAGAGTGTTCTCTGGGTAATACAAGGGTTGCCTAAATTGTTCACCAGGCCTTGATGTCATATGTAGGGGTATGGATTGTCAACCCCAGCCTCTCTGCTGTTTGACATCTGTTATATTTGTAAGGTGGACATTGTGATATATAACAGGCCCACCATATAAGAAATTTGCAAAACCCATTCCATAATGACTACAGTTGTTACACATTCACAGCCACCTCCACACAGAATATGAATGACAAACATACACACACACACACACACACACACACACACACACACACACACACACACACACACACACACACCGAGTCTCACAGTTGCCATGTTTGGGACTGTAACTCCAACCTAACTAGTACATCACACTGCAGCATTAAACAGTTATAGCATGTCACAGAGATTACTGGGTTACTTTTTCCCCAAAGGTGTATTTCAAACTGAATGACATCAGCAGGCTTGCCAAAGAAGGGCAATGGAAGTTGTAGTGACTGTGGATGGCCTCAAAAGCATTACTCCCTACACGGGCAAACAAACACACACACAAGCACACAAACAGCCACACTTTCCATGTCTGAAAATAGAACTCCTACCTAACTAGTATATCACAATATAGAATTACACAGTTATAGGACACACCATGGAGATTACTGGGCTACTCCTTCCCCAAGTGTGTATTTCAAAGTGAATGACATCAGCAGGCTTGCCAAACAAGGGCAATGGAGGTTGTAGTGACTGTGAATGGCCTCAGAAACATTGCTCCCTACACAGACAAACAAACACACACACAAACATCTACATTTGACATGTCTGGGAAAAGGACTCCTACCTAACTAGTATATCACGCTACAGCATTACACAGTTCTAGGATGTGCCACAGAGATTACTAGGCTACGCCTTCTCCAAAGATGTATTTCAAAGTGAATGACATCAGCAACCTTGCTAAGGTTGGGCAATGGAAAGAGTAGTTCATAGGATCCTAGGGTCATACGTTGATACTAGGCTATCAGCCCCAGGACCTATACATGCCTAGACATGACATTTCCTTGGCTATGACTTCCCACAATATTTACTTCCCTGCACCCCTGTCTAGCAGGGTAGCTGACATGATCCCAAGGGTAAATTTCCTATCTCTCATCCAATCATCCAGGTTCTTTCTGAAGAGTGACAAAGAGGCACTCTGCTTGACATATATGGGCAGTCTATTCCAGAGTCTGGGGAGTCTCTGGGTCAGGAACACATCCCTCCTGCATGTATTGTTCATTGTGTTGACAGGATTTGGATCTCTGGAGCATGTGGCTGTGAGGGTTTAGAATTCTCTAAGTGTAGCATGTCCAACAGCTTTAGGTTTGCCATGGCATGGTTTGTAAGCAGAGATCACCTCTGAGAATATAATACATGACAGATTATAGCTGGATGATTTTCAGACTGTCAGCATAGGGCATCTGGTATAGGCCAGTGGTTATTTTGTGAGGTATGTCTGCAGCCTCTCTACTTGTTGCACATGTCTTGTGAGGTACATACGTAATGGGCCATTGTAGTCTGTACTGGGTCTACTTTGAGATGACTACAGTGGAGCAGTGGGCTCCTTTTCCTGGATGTAAAGCCCTTAGTGGGAGGTGTGCCACATAGGTGGGTTTCCAGACTGTTGCGGTGATGTGGTTATCAAAGGTGAGACTACTGTCCACTTGTGTCCCTAAGTCTGTTATCATACTTTAGGTGTTTAGCGTATTGCCACCTATGTGGTACTTCACATGTACATGTCCCTTCCCAGTGGATATAACTATATATTTCTTGGAATTGATATTGAGGCCATGGCTCAGTCACCAAGCATGCCTTTTTGTAAGGCCCTTCTGTAGAATATCCACATCATGTGGGGATTCAATATTGGCTCTCAATGTGCAGTCATTTGCGACCTTTGCTTGCCGGTGTCTCTTACTGTTGGACTGTACTTCAGAGCAGTAGATGCCAGGACTGAACCCTAAGGTACTCCAACTCTGCCTTGTCTGGGGTTCAGGTTGATGTCATCTACATTTACAGTGTGGGTTCTGCCAGTACAGCAGTTGGCAGCCCATCAGGTGACATTGGGATTAATGGCTAGCTTGATACATTTATCTATGATTCCAGACTGGGGGATGGTGTTGAAGGGCTTGCTGAGGTCCAGATAGGCTGTGTGAACCATCTTACCCTTGTCCACAGCTCTGGAGATGGATTCACAGTTGTCATTCAGGTTGAGGTGACATGATCGGCCCTTCACAAACCCAAGCTGGTTAGGGTCCATTGTTTGCAGGTTGCCAATGCCTTTGTTTTAATTTCCATGATAATACATTCTAAGGCCTTGCAGACCAGGCCCGTCATACTGCTGGGGCTGTAGTTCCCAGGATCCAAGGTGTATCCCCCCTTGTGGACTGGATAACTGTAGTTGTGCACCACACAGTGGGCATGAAGCCTGAGGTCTGGCTATGATTAGACATGGCACATAGGTAAGGTGCCAGTTCAGTTTGTAGCTCATGTAGTACGCAGCCCAGGATGTTGACTGGTCCCATGGCTGCTGTTGTCAGAGCTATATAGAGTGTGGTTTTTGCCTATGTGGCCATTATTACTGGAGTATGGCAATCTATCCATGTTGAGATGGGCCCTTTGGGGGTTGGGAAGTGGGTGCAATTGGCACTGAATCGATCTGCCAGGATATTGGCAATATCCCTGGGAGCAGTAAATTTAATACCATCCTGTTGTCGGTCACAACAGTTCTGAGCATTGCCATTTAGATTCCACACGTAGCTATGGAATGACTTGCAGTTGTCTTTGGCATCTTTGGCTATATTATGTTTGTAACCAGGTTTGGTGGATGCTATGAGGGATCGCTGCCTCTTACTGTAACTGGTAAGGGAGTATTTTAAATCCAAGAAATTCCACAATTTCTGCAACAGTTTCCTCCTTTTGTTGTACAGTATTTTTATGGCAGGGGGCCACCACATTGGGTTCCTTTTCTTTGTGGGGAGCGTCTTGGTTCAATATTGGATGGCACAATTCATACACAAGTGGATGTGCTCATACAGTGCCTTCATGTGTGATTCAGCAGTTATCCTTTCAGTTCCCATCTGCATGGGTGTCATGATTTTTGTCATGTCTGACATGTGTAGCATGACATTGGCTTTGGAGATGTGTGTTACAGAGGTTTCCTTACTGGGGTGTGGGGGAGGGATGTTAATGTTAAGGGTGATTAACTCATGGGCATACCTGACCACCGATGGTGTGGCCATAGGTGTGGAGCATTGATTTCCCATGTTGGTATTGACCAGTTCTAGGATATTTGAGCCCCTGGTGGGACTATGGGTTACTTGATCCAGGGCATTGGGAATTATGACTTCCAAGAACCATTGGGAACATGTGTTGGTACACAAGTAGTTTTCCCAGTTAATGGCAGGGTAGTGTAAATCACCCAGTATCAGGGTGTTTGCTTGTATCATAATATTTCACAGTATGTTTCAAAAGCTGTAGTGGATATCATGGGGCATGGTGGGTATCTGTACCAAGATATACAATTTGGAATGCAGTTCAACCTACTGTTAGTTGTACCTGGGGTATTTCAGACACATTCTGTTGGGGAAGTAGCCTGGTGGAGTGAATATCCTTGGTGAATATGGATACTTCTCCACCTTTATTGTTTTGATCCTGGTTTGGTGGCCAACAGGTTTGGTGAGAGCTGTACCTGGTGTTGCAGGGATGCTCTCTGGAGGCTTGTATTAGGTCTCTGCTACTACACAGTTATCAATGTTCTCCATTTGTAGGTGTGCATAGTGACTTTGAATGGCCAAAAAAAAAATTGATCCCTACACACATACACACACACACCCATGGAGTTTCACTGTTGCCATGTCTGGGAATAAAACTTATACCTAACTAATATATCACACTAGAGCATTACACAGTTATAGGACACGCCATGGAGATTACTAAGCTACTCCTTCCACACATGTGTATGTCAAAGTGAATGACATCAGCAGGCTTGCCAAACAAGGGCAATGGAGGTTGTAGTGACTGGGGATGGCCTCAAAAGCATTGCTCGCTACACAGACAAACAAACACCTACACTTGCCATGTCTGGGAAAGGAACTCCTACCTAACTAGTATATCACACTACAGCATTACACAGTTATAGATTGTGCCACAGAGATTACTGGGCTATGCCTTCTCCAAAGATGTATTTCAAAGTGAATGACATCAGCAACCTTGCTAAGGTTGGGCAATGGTAAGAGTAGTTCATAGGTTCATAGGGTCATACGTTGATACTAGGCTATCAGCCCCAGGACCTATACATGCCTAGACATGACAATTCCTTGGCTATTACTTCCCACAATATTTACTTCCATGCACCCCTGTCTAGCAGGGCAGCTGACATGATCCCCAGGGTAAATTTCCTATCTCCCATCCAACCGTCCAGGTTCCTTCTGAAGAGGGACAAATAGGTACTCTGCTTGACATGTATGGGCAGTCTATTCCAGAGTCTGGGGAGTCTCTGGGTCAGGAACACATCCCTCCTGCATGTATTGTTCATTGTGATGACAGGATTTAGATCTCTGGAGCATGTGGCTGTGAGGGTTTGGAATTCTCTAAGTGTAGCATGTCCAACAGCTTTGGGTTTGCCATGGCATGGTATGTAAGCAGAGATCACCTCTAAGAATACAATACATGACAGAGTATAGCTGGATGATTTTCAGACGGTCAGCATAGGGCATCTGGTTTAGGCCAGTGGTTATTTTGTGAGGTATGTCTGCAGCCTTTCTACTTGTTGCAGGTGTCTTATGAGGTACATACGTAATGGGCCATTGTAGTCTGTACTGGGTCTACTGAGAGATGACTACAGTGGGACAATGACCTCCTTTTCCTGGATGTAAAGCCCTTAGTGGAAGGTGTGCCACATAGATGGGTTTCCAGACTGTTGTGGCAATGTGGTTATCAAAGGTGAGACCACTGTCCACCTGTGTACCAAAGTCTGTTATCACACTTTAGGTGTTTAGTGTACTGCCACCTATGTGGTACTTCACAGGTACATGTCCCTTCCCAATGGGAATAACTATATATTTCTTGGCATTGATCTTAAGGCCATGGCTCAGGCACAAAGGGTGCCTTTCTGTAAGGCTTTTCTGTAGAATATCCACATCATGTGGGGATTCAATATTGGCTCTCAGTGTGCAGTCATTTACGACCTTTGTTTGCCATTGTCCCTTACTGTTGGACTGTAGTTCAGAGCAGTAGATGCCAAACAAGGGTGGTGCCAGGACTGAACCCTAAGGTACTCCAACTGTGACTTGTCTGGGGCTCAGGTTGATGTCACCTACATTTACAGTGTGGGTTCTGTCAGTACAGCAGTTGGCTGCCCATCGGGTGACATTGGGATTTATGGCCAGCTTGATACATTTATCTATGATTCCAGACTGGGTGATGGTGTTGAAGGGCTTGCTGAGGTCCAGATAGGCTGTGTGAACCACCTTACCCTTGTCCACAGCTCTGGAGATGGATTCACAGTTGTCATTCAGGTTGAGGTGACATGATCGGCCCTTCACAAACCCAAGCTGGTTAGGGTCCAGTGTTTGCAGGTTGCCAATGCCTTTGTTTTAATTTCCATGATAATACATTACATGGCCTTGCAGACCAGGCACGTCATACTGCTGGGGCTGTAGTTCCCAGGATCCAAGGTGTAGCCCCCCTTGTGGACTGGATAACTGTAGTTGTGCACCACACAGTGGGCACGAAGCCTGAGGTCTGGCTATGATTAGACATGACACGTAGGTAAGGTGCCAGTTCAGTTTGTAGCTCATGTAGTACACAGCCCAGGATGTTGACTGGTTCCACGGCTGCTTTTGTCAGAGCTATATAGAGTATGGTTTTTGCCTATGTGGCCATTATTACTGGAGTATGGCAATCTATCCATGTTGAGATGGGCCCTTTGGGGGTTGGGAAGTGGTTGCAATTGGCACTGAATCGATCTGCCAGGATATTGGCAATATCCCTGGGAGCAGTAAATTTAATACCATCCTGTTGTCGGTCACAGCAGTTCTGAGCATTGCCATTTAGATTCCTCACATAGCTATGGAATTACTTGCAGTTGTCTTTGGCATCTTTGGCTATATTATGTTTGTAACCAGGTTTGGTGGATGTTATGAGGGATCTCTGCCTCTTACTGTAGCTGGTAAGGGAGTATTTTAAATCCAAGAAATTCCACCATTTCTGCAACAGTTTCCTCCTTTTGTTGTACAGTATTTTTATGGCAGGGGGGCACCACATTGGGTTCCTTTTCTTGGTGGGGGTGGCTTGGTTCAATATTGGATGGCACAATTCATGCACAAGTGGATGTGCTTATACAGTGCCTTCATGTGTGATTCAGCAGTCATCCTTTCAGTTCCCATGTGCATGGGTGTCATGATGTTAGTCATGTCTGACATGTGTAGCATGACATTGGCTTTAGAGATGTGTGTTACAGATGTTTCCTTACTTGGGTGATGGGGAGGGATGTTGATGTTAAGGGTGATTAGGTCATGGGCATACCTAACCACCGATGTGGTGGCCATAGGTGTGGAGCATTGATTTCCCATGTTGGTATTGATCAGTTCTAGGATATTTGAGCCCCTGGTGGGACTATGGGTTACTTGATCCAGGGCATTGGGAATTACGACGTCCAAGAACTGTTTGGCACACATGTTGGTACACAAGTAATTTTCCCAGTTAATGGCAGGGTAGTGTAAATCACCCAGTATTAGGGTGTTTGCTTGTATCATAATATTTCACAGTATGTTTCAAAAGCTGTAGTGGATATCATGGGGCATGGTGGGGGATCTGTACCAAGCTATACAATTTGGAATGCAGTTTAACCTACTGTTAGTTGTACCGGGGGTATTTCAGACACATTCTGTTGGGCAAGTAGCCTGGTAGCGTGAATATCCTTGGTGAATATGGATACTCCTCCACCTTTGTTGTTTTGGTCCTGGTTTGGTGGCCAACAGGTTTGGTGAGAGCTGTACATGGTATTGCAGCGTTGCTCTCTGGATGCTTGTATCAGGTCTCTGTTAATGCACAGTTATCAATGTTCATTTGTAGGTGTGCATAGTTACTGTGAATGGCCAAAAAAAAATTGATCCCTACACACATACACACACACACACACACACACACACACACACACACACACACACACACACACACACACACACACACAAGGAGTTTCATAGTTGCCATTTCTGGGAATAAAACTCCGATCTAACTAGTATATCACACTACAGCATTATGCAGTTATAGGATGTGCCACAGTAATTAGTGGGTTACTCCTTTCCCAAAAATGTATTTTAAAGTGAATGACATCAGCTGGCTTGCCAAAGAAGGGCAATGGAGGTTGTAGTAACTGTGAATGGCCTCAAAAGCATTGCTCCCTACACAGACAAACAAACACCCACATTTGCCATGTCTGGGAATAGAACTCCTACCTAACTAGTTTATCACCCTACAGCATTACACAGTTATAGGACACACACCAGACTACTGGGTTACATCTTCCCCAAAGGTGTATTTCAAAGTGAATGCTATCAACAGGCTTGCCAAAGAAGGGCAATGGAGGTTGTAGTGACTATGAATGGCCTCAAAAGCATGGCTCTCTAAACAGAAAAACAAACACACGCACACACACAAACACACTTGTCCTGTCTCAGAATAGATCTCCTACCCAGCTAGTTTATCACACCACAGCATTACGTAGTTATAGGATGCACTACGAAAATTACTTGGATACTCCTTCCCCAAAGGTGTATTTCAAAGTGAATGACATCAGCAGGCTTGTCAAAGAAGGGAATGGAGGGTGTAGTGACTGTGAATGGCCTCAGAGCATTGCTCCCTACACAGACAAACACACACAAACACATCCATACTTGCCATGTCTGGGAATAGAACTCCTATCTGACTAGTTTATCACATTACAGCATTACACAGTTATAGGATACGCCATGGAGATTATTGGGTTACTTGCTCCCCAAAGGCGTATTTCCAAGTGAATGACATCAGCAGGCTTGCCAAAGAAGGGCAATGGAAGTTGTAGTGAATGTGAATGGCCTCAAAAGCATTGCTCTCTATACAGACACAAGCATCCACACTTGCCATATGTGGGAATAGAACTCCTATGTAAGTAGCTTATCACACTATAGCATTGCACAGTTATAGGACACACCACAGAGATTACTGGGTTATTCCTTCCCCAAAGGTGTATTTCAAAGTGAATGACATTAGCTACCCTGCCAAAGTAGGGCATTTGAAATTGAAGTGAGTTAGTAAGTAAGTAATAGTAAAAAGCATTGACCCCTATACAGACAAGCACACCGTTGCCACATCTGGAATAAGAACTCCTACCTAACTAGTATATGACACTACAGCATTACACAGTTATAGGACACGCCATGGAGATTATTGTGCTACTCTTTCCCCAAAGGTGTATTTCAAGGTGAAAACATCAACAGGCTTGCCATAGTAGTGCAATAGGGAGTGCAGTGTGTGTGCATGGGCCAGAACCCATTCATCTAGAGGCAGACACACAACAATCAGGCACACACAGGTTTATATTCCACAGGTACATGTGTACAATTGCTAGATGACTACTGACTTGTACAGTCATGTTACACAGTTAGCACAAACACCACAGACACTATAGTGCTGAGGGATACCAGAGGAAAATGTCTACGGTGATTGACATTTGCACATCATGTGGTTTTAGCCAATTGGATGTGTGCTGGGTGGGACAGGCCTCATGATGGGAGGCTCTTTGTCACTATCACTCTCTTCCACACATCTATGTATGTGTATTCTTTGCCTATTATAGTGTGTTGTCCTTGGATATATGTGTGTATTCCTATCCAATGTGTGTACAAAGCATGACTGGTATATACTGAGGAGTGTATGCACTAATGTCTGCGACTGTCAGATATGTATGGTCCACTGTTATTGCCAGACATGGGCTTCATTTTTGTAAGTGTGGGAGCATGCCCAGTATGACCTTCTGTACTGAATGTGTGAATCCATTCCAGGTAGACTGTACTCCAGTGTAGACTTTTGTGTTCTACACCTACAGCTAACAAACTGTTTCTGCAGGATATCTGTAGATTGGTTGACAATATGGGGTCAAAATGGGCAAAGGATAGTGGGTTACTGTAGGTAATTGTTTGTGTCTGTGCTGCTTCTGCTACATGGTGCTGTTGTTAGCAGAGATATTCAGACATATGTACTGTTATACACTGTGATGTTTTATGTCATCAAGTACTGTCAGGTATACATATTTGCTTGCAGTGATGTCCTGGGGAACACAGTGTGAATGCAGCTGTGTCCAGTATTGTGGTCAGCAGCCTACATATTCTTGCACAATCATGCCATTCTGGAGGGGAAGTTGCAGACACTTGCTGCTGGGTCTGTGTAAATGGTCCATTGCCTTGGTACAATGGTGGCAGAGGTTCCCATGCTTGTATATCCATCGACATGACCGGATGGCCATATCCTGCTGTGGCCATACCTCACAGCTGTACAGATTCACACAGGTTACCCAGAGGCAGGGGTCATAATTCTGGACATTACCCCTAAACATTGTGGTTTACAAGCAGGTTTGTAGCCACCCATTCTTGTGTTTGCAGCCAGGGATAGTATGTGCACACAGCTGAGTTTTGGACTTCACACACTCCATGCTGCCCGTGCTCCCACCCCCCCTTTATTATTATATCCTCTTCCATACATTATGCAAACATTATATGATATGCTCCCTATAGTTATCACCTCATCCCAGCAGTAATTTGGTGTTGGTCCACAGTTCATGCAGTAGGACATGGTGGACATGTTACTGTGATTTGTCCACATGGCCTTGCATTTGGGTTCTGTGGACTGTGTTATGTTGTTATTTGGGAGTCCATGACATAACATACATTGGCAGTACAGGTGAGACACAGGCCTTTGGCAGAGGACTTTAGGCCATTTGGTAGTTATGCAGGCCAACTGTAGAAGGCCGTTGCATTCTGTCACTCATACAGTCCTAGAATACAAATGCACTATATTCCCCTGGGGTGACCGGGTGGGTGTGCAAGGTGTTCATGCCAATACTTTCTGTCATTATTGATCCAGTGGTGTGGATGCTGCAGGGTGCTGCTTACAGCTAGGGACACACCTGCATGGGACACCTGTTCTGCATGCTGCATTCTTTCGCTATTGCCATACACAGGTGGGGGTATTGTACTCATTCCCAACAGCAGGGATAGGACCGGAGAGGTACCTGTGGGTGGTGGTAGGGTGAGCTGGGTGCATGTGTGCTATGGACACTACTTGCATCTGACTCACAGATATGCAGGGGGCATTCCATGCTGGTTTGTGCAGGGACATCAGCTGTTTCTCAATACTTCATTCCTATGACCTTTGTGGTCTGCCAGTGTTTGGCCAGACGACATCGATATTCCCTACTACAAGTCCAAATAATGTGCTGCAAACCTGTATGTACAATTCCAAGGGTGTGTCCATTTGACAGTTACATATTATACACTGTCTGTCTGAGTACTTCCCCCTGTGTAATGCTTGTATATCTGGGCTGACATTCATGACATGTCCATCTTTCAAATGGTGACACATATTACTTTCAAACATTTACTATGGCTTACTGCTGGAATGTGTTTTGCTGGGAAGCATTGTGCTTGGCACTGCAGTAGTGAGAACTTGGCCCTGTCATCGGCAGTACTGGGCAATGGCCACCAGGACAAACCTCACCATGCATATATACTGACTGCTGTCACACAATATACAACACACACCAACCTAACACACACAGACCTGTATATTGTACACATGCTACAATCTATCCTGCTACCTTGGCCAGCTCAGGGTAATCTGTGCGCCACTGTTATTATACCTACACATACATGTTACTACATTTTCCCACTTGTGTACACGGTGGTGTAGAGTACGTGGGAAAAACAGAGGGTAAGGTGTTTGCATAGTTTATAGTGGTGTGCTGGGCTGGGCTGCTGCCTGTGTAATTGGCTGATTCTGAAACATTTCACCTGCCAGCTATGCTAGTTCTCCTTGATTACCTTCCTACTGCTGTTTTCCCTTCCCATTGCCTTCCTGTTAAAGACCAAGGGCTCGCCGTGCAAACACAGTGCTCAGATGTGCAGAGAGCTGCTATTCCTGGTTTACTTTTTTTCCCCTTTAAAAGCACACCAGCTTAGGCAATGTAAAGAGTGCTAGGCAGCCTCAGACACACCCCCTTGCTTAGCTCTACTAAGCTAAGGGCAAACCCGAGCCATAGGGCTCCAATAAGCTTACAGTATGCCTGACACCACCCCCTATAATGTCATCTAACTCTTAGGCTTGCACCATGGTATTCCTGCACTTACACGGTTGGGTGCTGGCTAGTAATGAGGGGAAATCTGGGATTCAGTATCATTCACCTCATTTGCATAGGATTGCCTGCTAATGCATAGTTACAAGTCCCACACTGAGCCTTCCCCCTTAGCAACCACTATTCACTAACCATGTTGTCTTCTGCCTGCCATGAGTATAATGGCAAAATAGCGATTTTGAATACAATGTTTATTTCAGGCTTTTTTTTTTATTTTCAGGCCGATCCCGTTTGACCGCCACTGCCCTACGCTTAAACAGCCGAAATCGGCTAAAAAAAATGAAAGTTTTTTTTTTTTATTTTGGCAACTTTTTTCCATGCCAATGGCCATACATTTGGCCATTGGCATGTTTTACACATAATATACACCCTTTATTTGGAGCTGTCATGGCTCCGTTTTGTAGTTTGCAGAAATGTACTCAGTTACTAACTGAGTGCATTTCTGCATACTACTCTAGTCCTGCACGGCCGGCTGACAGCTTCCTGGATCGCAGATTCACCTCATTTGCATGGTTTTCAACTGCAAATGGGGTAATTTGCATACAGGAGCTGTGTCTGTGCAGGAATAGTCCAGGAGCGCTCGTGCACGTCCCTGGAGCTTATTCCTGGATCGTACGGTGGCCATGTTGCCTTCAGCAGCTCCTGCACTATTTCTGCACACTGTGCAGCACTTGCTGAATCCGGGGGCATGAGACTAAGAAGGGAAAAACAAATTCCAGAGAAGGCGATTTTTGCAGATCTACCAAGAGCACAATGGGTGGTAGATCAGAAAGCATGAGTAGGTCAGTAGGGTGCAGACAGCTCTTTCAGGTACGGGCGACCCACATTACATAGAGCAAGAAAGGTAAGGATAAGAACCTCATAGTAAACATCTGACTGAACAAAAAAATATATATTGTAATTCTCTGTTAACATAAGGAACCAGTCAGTAACTCTGGAGTGGAGCTTAAAACTAGCTGTAGGGAATCACGTTCACATGCTGGAACCTCCAAGAACAGGGATTTGCATTAGAGAAAGCATGAGGAAGCCAGGACATGCACAGCTACAGTCAGGTCACTGCATGGCAAAAGGTTTTCATGTGACTTTATTGATATGCTTTATTCCAATTATAGTCCTTAGATGAAAGCATAAGGATTTAATGGTGACTGAATTCTACTGTTTGAATGTCAGTGTGTCATTAAGAATAACTCCAGGATCGTATTTCTTTTGATTCAAGTCTATCAGCCTAATATAAATTATTAAGGTTCAAGGGCAAGACATTTGAGCCATGACCATGCCAGTCGTATCCATGGCATCTGACTTAACTGTGTTGAGTTTAAACTGCTTTCTAAGCATCTTCTGATCAGTACATTGTCATTGTTGATAGTCAAGTCAATCTGATAATGAGTTCAAGGCCAACAGAGAATTCTAATGGAAGGAAAGGCAGAGCTGCATGTAATTTCATAATGATGATGTTACTAGTCCTTACAATGATGGAACATTCATGAAGCACTTTAATACTTTTGACTTTGTGAGTTTCAACATGTATATATAAGGGAATAATAATTTCTTGGACTCCCTCCTTCTTTCGTAAGTACTCCTTTACCTAAAGAAGGTAAGAGCACTTATAAATTCTTTGTTGAATTCTAGGTGTATCAAGATTGTTTGCTCTTCTCAAAAGGACTATAAAGATAATTAAAATAAATATGAGGAGCTTGAGGAAGCAGTAAGAGGATAGGCTACCATCTACCATCATATAATAAAGGACAGCCAGTTTCCCAGCAAGTGATATAAGCTTTGCCCAAGACAGATTTCCTTAGTACTAATTTCTTCAAATATTTTGTATTATATTTTTGCTTCCATTGTATGTATTGATTTTTGTGTTATCATTAAATCATCCTCTCCAAAATTCACCAGCTCTGACTTCCAATTTTAATGAAACATTTCTTTAGTCCATACGTTGTGAGTAATAATCATTTAGTTATTATACGGAAACTTTTCCACAACTATATGTTGGAGTTTTTACAGTAGAATGAAGTCACAAAAGTAAAGCAGTTGCATTTTAAAAAGAAATAATATTACTCAGGGAATATAAAAGGCATAATCCAGCATTAGTTATATTACAATACAGTCAGCATACTAATGTATAAGGTTAAGGCACACATACATTTTGAATTATATGAGCTAGGCCAGCTCATGAAAACTCTGATTTTGTTCTCCCTAGAAAGGTTATCATTTTATTTTGGCAGCATTAAAAATTACACATCTTTGCTTGCTTGTATTTCAAAGTGTTTCAGAAACCATGCCATGAGATTTACGCGTAAAGAAAGTTGAATGAAGCCTTATAATGCATATTATTGTTGGTTTTACAGTATTCATAAAAAATGTGACTTCATCTTAAATGCCCAAAAAGTGAAAGTGTCTGGAATCATTACTGAATACTAGTTACAACAGACTCAATCTGTGTAGTTATTAATAGTATAAAATGTCAATCACCTACCCTTGTACACAATACATTTACAATGCTGGAGAGTTTTGATGTTGCGTTATTTAGTTTGCTGAATAATAGTATCTCTATGTTATTTATTTATTATTATTGCCTTTTGTTTACTGGAAAAGTCTTAATGGGCACAAGTACCCTTTTCAGCAGAGGTCCAGGGAGAAAAGCACCAAGGTAACAAATTTAATTCAATCGGTATTTACAATAATACATTTTATAATGCAGTTTCACTGAATATATAAGGTAGTTGACAGTTTAATAAAATTTGTATTGATATTCAACAGCATTAATATACAAGCATTGTATTGAGAATTCACAAACAGAAGAATGTTGTGTAAGATAGGTAGGACCAATTTAGGAAATAGAGTGAGTTAGAGGGAAAAAACAAGCTTAAGTTTTAATAGAGAAGTAGTGAAGGAATAGTAATTTGTTTGTGCTAATTAGAAGTAGGTATAGTACTTATAACTATTACAATAAAGTGAAGAATTTGAAGGGGATAAGCATGTTAATTGTGAGGGCAGCACAGTGGTGTAGTGGTTAATATTGTCACCTCACAGCAATAAGTTCCCCAGTTCGATTCTCAGATGGAGTCTGTGTCTTCCTGTGTTTGTATGGGTTTATTCCAGGTGCTCTGGCTTCCTCCCACATTTCAAAGACATGCAGTAGGTGGACTGGACACTCTAAACAGCCAAAGGTGTGAATGCAAGTGTGTGGTATGGAAGAACTAATATGGCAGGGATAGCCACCCAGTGGTGTAAACCTTGGCTTTAGATGATTGTCACTGTTGAAGTGATACCCCAACCCCATGTGCAAAAGTGGGAAGAAGGGGTGGTAGATCAAAGCAGGTTAATTGATTTAGTGCTTTAAATTATTAAATTAATCATTATTACAATAAAATATCCTTCAGTTGTAGGCAGTCACAACAATAACACTATACATTTTTTCACAGTATGGTCTAACAAATTTTCAAATTAAATTCTTAATCGAAAACTGCTTAAAGGTACTAATTTTCAGTCTTTGTTTGAGAAACTCTCTAGTGTAAGTAATAGCTGAGCATTCCTAAGAACCCAGCCTTAACAAAATAATATAACATTTCCAGATCTTGGGTTAGGGTCATATTCCCTCCACTGGAAACAATCATAGTACTGGGAGGATGGAAGTGCCCAGCCCCACATTGTTCTGTTCTTTTCTGCAAAATGTATAGTTCAGTTCTCAGTTTTAATGTGCTTCCCAATGTGAAGCTGAAAAAATGTAAGAGACATCAGATCACTAATCAGGGTCCATACGTGTACTGCCTCTATAGCATGCAGAAGGAATAGACTATACAAACTGTCAGAAGTGCTAAAGCTTTAATCAGGCCACTCACCATAACAGAAAGGAAAATCCTAAAACCTGTACTCTATATTATAGCAAAGAACTAGCACAAGACCATGACTAATCTCATGCAATACTTTGATAGGAAGGAAGAATACTAAGGGTAATTAGGGCCAACAGTAACATAAACCACCTCCATCTACAAAATTTACTATTTTGATGACCTCTACCTACTTGCTGATACAAGCTTTTTTTTCCCTAATGAATGACAATTACTATATGTTTCTAACTAAAGATGATGAAGGTAGCACATAAGGTGCCCATCTTGGTTGGTGGCCATACATATTCAGCATTGCCTTTCCAGCACTTGTACACGTGTTGGGCAGGTACTTGTTTATGTTGAATATGGGGATCAGAATTGTGCATCTCTTTTTTCTGCATTGTAAGATGCTAACTGTGGTGGGTGTGCTAGCTGCCTGCAGGCCTTCACACATCTGCCATACTTTTCACATGATGCTGTCGATTTGTGAAATAGAACACAGTGTGGTCTAATTTTATCATGCATGCTGTGACCAAGGCACTAAATGACCATCTCAAATAAGTCCAGGGATGTGGACACAACTAAACTCATTAAGGCACTCTGTGTTTCTCCCAGGTCTACTCATTACAAGCCAGGTATTATCTTAGGTTTGTTACATGATCTTGACCTGTAATTTAGTATGGAAACCTCACCTGTTGAGAAAATCAGTTTTCATTTGGCTGCTGCAGTGCCACCGTATGTCTCTATCATTTAATGCCATAGGATGGACAGGATGTTGGGAGTGGTGATCAAATTTCAGTTGCAGCTCCATTTTGCAATGCTTGAAGTGAGAGCACTAGCACTTTTGACTACTTCATGGGTACAGAAGTAAGTGATTAGAACCTCTGCATGTACTGTCCACTTGGATGTGAAACTATATTTCTACCCAAGCTTATTGACTTTTCTTTATTTTGGTGACAGAGTCCCCACAATGGTCATTGTTAGGTGACTTCAACATCTGGTTCAACAAGAAATCTGTTTTATTGTCTCAGAAATTCCATTGCATTATGAAGGTATTCATCCTTGCTTTTGTTGTAACCACAGTAACACAACATTTAGAACATAACTTAGACTTGGTGAATTAGTTTGGTAAGACAATCGATGACTTGTTGTGGGACACCAGTCCCTTGGTTGGATGACCATCTTGTGCTATTTCCGATGAAGCTTCTAAATAAATTGCATCCTATTGATCTTGAAACTGTGGAATTCTTGGAAACAAATGCATTAAAATTTGACCAATTTACTAATGTCTACCATATTTTATTTGTGGTAACCAATGTAAGCTACCTTGATCAGCTTTTTGTTAGCTACAGTTTTAGAGTGATATATACCTTGGACTTGCTAACCACATATCTTGTACATTTCATTCTTATATCTTAAGATCACTGAATTAATGCTGAGCTTTTTCAATTTAGATGAGATGGATAAGAGGGGTCTATATTAGAACATTGAAGTTTCAAAACTTTGAATGTTCTAATATCGAACCCTATTCAGGGAAAGCTGAAAACATCAAACATACAGAACAGTGAATTTTTTCCCAAACACATACACACGACACAAGCACACCAAACAAACAGCAATCCACACACATACACCTAAAATCTTATACCTAACCCTACACTAAACTATGCACACACCACTAACTATCCACTTACCTTAACCCAAACCCTAACCCTAAGGTCCGTCACTATTGCACACTCACCTTACCCGCGCCCTAACCCTAACTCACCTACCTTGCCCTAACCCTCACGTCCACACAATCGCACACTTACCTGACCCGTGCCCTAACTGTAACTCACCTAACCTGCCCTTCCCTAACGTCCATACAATCGCACACATACCTAACCCACACCCTAACCCTAACTAACCTAACTCATACTCAATCATACACTTACCTGAACCTAACCCGTAACTTTCCACCACAGTGCTGAAAATACAGAAGCAACAGAATGAACATCCGATTTCTTTCCCTAGGAAAAAATTTGTTTTTCTGTTGCTTCGATATTTTCAGCTTTCGCTGAATAGGGTTTGATATTAGAACATTCGAAGTTTTGAAACTTTGATGTTCTAATATAGACCCGGATAAGAGCTATGCATAATCTGAGGTGTCCCAACCTTCTGCACACTAAGCTGTCTATATAGTACTAATCTCTCTTAAAAATGTAGCATTCTTATCTGGTCTGTTCTTTTTCTTCACCCAATAGCACTTATACAGATGATACACAGTTGTATTTCTCATTCTGCTTAGAGCATGTACCTATTGTGTATCCCTTAGTGGAAGACTTGGAATCTGTCAAACTCTGGATGAATGCTAATCACCTAGAGATTAACACAGAGCCATGAACATAATCTTACAATGACGACTGGCAAGACATTCTTAAAGTCAGTTTAGTCCACACTTCATCATCTTTGATACTGTTACATTACACAAGTTAAGTTAATAATTTATTTCTTATGTACTAATAAATTCTATTTTTATATAGAATTCAGCTTGGTGCATGGTAGATCTTTTAATTTTAGTTGATTGTAACCTAGAACAATAGGTTTTGGAAAGGGGCAAGTAAGTGCTGAGCCAGCTTATTCTCCTTTACAGACAAATGCATATATTATATAATACAAAATATTAGAATTCAGCATAATTGTTCTGCTAAACTATTTGATTTACTAACCAGTCTACCTGTTCTATAACATACTAAGGGTCTCTTCAAGTTCTACTGATATTTAAAACTAAAACCTGATGATGTGCCTAAAATGCTACTTATATATTCATTTTCTGTTAATATATTCCATTTCCTCCTAAATAAAACACGTATCAATTTGTAACCCCAGAATAAATTAAAAGAAAACATGACATTGATAAAGTGCTGCTATGACTTATATAAATTTCCTCATATGGAGTATAATATGGTTTAGCTGACCCAACTCATTCTAAAAGAAGTTGACTCTTACTTTATGATCGTTTTCCTTTCTATAACCATTACTAATAAAATCTGCATAGCATTCATTCACAACACTGTCTAATTATCAGTTGTAAGTTTTAAGGCTGTTATTAATTGCCCTTTCACAATATTCCATCCATCCATCGTCAATCCCTTTTCCCAGTTTTGTACATGGAGTTGGGCTGTTACTTCAACAGTGACAATCATGTCGAGCTAAGGTTTACATTACCAGGTAGCTAGCCATATCACAGTGGTTCATCTGTACCACTCACTCACACACACACTCACACCTATGGCCACTTTAGAATATCCAATCCACCGACTGCATGTCTTTGGACTGTGGGACGAAACTAGAAAACCCAGAGGAAACCAACACAATCACAGGGCGGACATGCAGACTACGCACAAAAGGCACCCCAGCCAAGAGTTGAACCAGAAAACGTCTTGCAGTGAGGTGACAACGCTAACCGCTGCCCCATAGTGGCTGCCCAAAAATATTGTCAAATACAAATTTCAGGACCAGGATGGTAAGCAGTTAGCAGCACTGAATTTTTGTTCTGCTTCTGTTTTAAACAGTTTGACAGGATTTTATATCTAAAATTTATTTGATAGTCTTTTATGACTGGTGATTCTATTAAATAAGTATTTTTACAAAAGTAACTCTTAGAAAAATCTAATTTGTGATTTTTTGCATAATTTTCCTGTCAGAAGAACATCTAGTTTATTTGTTAAAATGAGACACTCTAAAGGAAGTTCCCAGAAAATAAAACAAAGAAAGATTTGCAGTCCATTTTAAATAGCATTCAGGATCTTTCAATGAAAATGAATAAAGTGGAGATAAAAATTGACAATTTAAAAAAAGAATGTAAGAATCAAATGGACTTTTTGAATGTTGATATTAAACAGCAGTCATTGCAGATTTAAAAAATACTAGAAGCAGTTAATGACTTGGATGGAAGAATGGCAGTCAAGGAAAATCACATATAATTTGTTTCCAAACAAAATACTTTACTTCTTGAAAAAAAAAACAGAATATTTAGGGAATAGGTCTAGAAGAAATAACATCAGAATATATGGATTTCAGATAAAGAAGGAGATGATATGATACTGTTTTTAAACAATTGTTTGCCAAAGTCTTTGAACTTACCTGAAGCTTTCGCTTTTGGTATTGAGAGAGCTGATTGATCCCTTTTAAACACTTCTTTAAAAAAACTATCTACCATTTCCAAGGTTGTAATTGTTAGATTCCTTTCCAGTCAGGACAAAGATCTGGTTTTGAAGACAACATGGGCAAGTTCTCCTATAAAAAAAAGAGAAAATATCATTAGATTTGATAATGACTATTCTTCATCTATTATTATTATTGCATGATTTGCTACTAAACTCATATCACTGCACAGCACTTAATAAACTAAATTGGATTTTAGTACACAATCTCCTATCCCACAAAAAAACTAAGTTTCATTCATTCCATCTTCCACCATCCAGACAACTGGCTAGCACTCAAGAGCTTAGTGCAGCCCTACTCAAATGGTAGGCCACTGAGATCCTCCAACAAACTACTATTCAAAGTAACTAAATCTAATAATTGTTATGGTAAACCTCTATTCTCCCACCAAATATCTAAGTCCTGGAATTCCATGCCTCAGACAATACTAAATTCTAGCACCACATCCAAATTTAAACTACTGCTTAAGGAACACCTAACCAAAAACTGGCTTTGCTGCTGCATTAATGCAGGCTGATCATTCTGTCATTCCTTGTTCTTACAACCAAAATATATCTTCCCTTAATAAATTCTAACATACAAACTATCCCTTCTCTCATGGAATTCCACTTTCTCTCTACCTATCTCAAGCTCACTACTGCTCCTGTCTTTATCTACCTATCTCAAGCTTCCTGCAGTTTCATCATATTCCCTCCTTCATGTACTTCACCTCAGTATTGCCTTAGCTATCACTGTTTAGAACAAGTAACACTAGCTTAGCAATAATCAGCCATATTCTTGTTCATATACCATACATGTATCTCATAAATATTTACCACCAAAACCATGATGTTGATCTACTGATAGCCATTTCTCTATGATGGCACAAGCTATTTCATGCTAGTTTATTTGTTAGCTTTCTTTTTTTTCCACTTCATATTACTCACTCAATTTTTATTGATTATGTATAAACTATTTGCTGCCTGTATTTACCAAAGTTATGTATTCTTGATTGTTTTTAATGTGTTTTTGAAATGGATGTTTTCTCCCTGGGCCTAAGCTGAAAAAGGGCCACTGGCCCACTCGGACATCCCTGGTAAAGAAATATATAATAAATAAAATTATGACAAAAATAAATTTTTGTATCCCATTTATAAAAATTCTAAAGAAAAAGAACATTAATTCGTAACTTGTTTTGCTGGCAAAAATAGGATTTTTCTACCTGATGGGGAAAAAAGTTTTAATTCCTTAGAAGATGTCTTGTAATTCACACAGAAGAAAAAACTTTTGGATAAACCTGAAGAAATTGACTGGCTTTTGACTAATTTGAGAGAAAACTACTTGAAATGGATAGACTTTAAGAGAAAAAAGTAGAAAAAAACTCAGAGACAAGTGATTATTTACATCTTTACCAAGCTGTGATTTTCTAGTTATCCAAATGTTTTACTTAACATCCTTGTGTGAGTGTCATCCACTATAAATTAAAAGTCTTTATTTATTTTTATTAACTTTCTATTAAATTAGGGTAAAATGTTTTTGTTTATAATGCTTATTATCTAATCTTTTAATAGAGGGGGGTAAGTGTTAATAGGTTAGGTAATTTTTGGGTAATGGTATTACTTAGACATAGATATAGATATAGATATTGAACAATAGTTACTCTAATTACTGTTCTTCAGTAGTTAATTTGTTATTAGAACAATGTATTATAGGGCAGCTATTGTATGTAAAGGAGATGTTTATTAGATTTAAAACATCTATTAAGTTACTGTATTACTGCACCTTTATCTGAATGTTTTAACAAAAAATGTGTTTGATTTGGCTATTAGATGAGGCTTTTTCTAGGTTTAAATGTTGTGTGTGCTTTTTTTTGCATTGCTATTTCATATAATGTATAGGTATGAGTTCATTTTAAACATCTTTTTTTTAATAACACTGCTTGCCCGATACAGTCATGAACTTCCTTCTTTTAAATTGTATATTATTAGACATATTTCCTGCTTGAAATATGTTAGGAAAAAAATTGCTCTTAAAAGATCATATCAGCAGCTCAACTACTTTTCAGAACTGCTCCTGATAGCAGAAGAGCTGCTTGACCTTTGACATTTAACAAATCAGGAAGCTTTTCTAATTGAACATTGAGATAAACAAAGATGGATCAGCAAGGTAAAATGAAGCAGTGTCTATATGTTTCTAAGAAAATGAGAGGAATAAACAAAAATGCTTTAAATGATGCTTTATTTTCACATCACATAAGAAATAAAGATAGACACTAAGCAACAACTGAGATGTAATAAAGACAGAGAATAGCAATGTAAGGGATAGGTGTCTAACATAAGGAAAGTAACAGAGAAGTGTTTTTTTTCTTTTCTTTCTCTCTTAAAGACTTAATTTTATATGTTTCATACATGTCAGTTTCTGGACTTATCCAAACTGTTTCATGATTAAGTATTTAGTTGTTAAAATTTGTGTTATAGTACAATTATAATGGACTTTTGTTTAGGTCTGTGCATAAACAGTGTATCCATATCATTGTTTGATGTGTTCAACTTTCAGAGATGCTTTATTAAGGAGGGGTCTTAATATTAATTGGTTAAGATTTCACCTGAAGTATTTTTAAGTTAAATCTTTGAGATGAGCTGTCATGATTTTTTTTTTAAATGAGAAGTAGTGCTTAGGGATTCTGCACACCTTAAATCTATAATATATGGAGATCTCCTTTGCTCACAACTGTATCATGATTTCTTTTGCATGGCATAATATCCTTAAATGTTCTTTACTACAGTATAGTAGGGATAGACATGCAGCCATAGGCAACTATTTTAGCTGCCTTCATATCTAATAATTATATGATGATTTTGAGTTGTGTACAGTGTCTCATGTATGTCTATTTCTTCATCTAAATATTAGAGATGTTGGTCTATGAAATGTAAAGAAATAGCATGTTATTGGAATGAATACATGGGATTTTATAGAACTATATATTTTTATATGTCGAATACTTTGAACTCATAAGTTATTTTAAAAGTTAGTTTTCTAATGATTTTTAACTATCATTAAATAAGTAAAATTATTAGATGTAAATGTAAGATGATGCTCTAAACAAGCACAATAGTATTTTAATATTCGTGTTAAACTTTTAGATTGAGATACTTTTCTGTCATATACGTATTAAGGTTTGTTGTTGAAAACATTAAAAGAGTGACACTTATAGTTTATTACTTTGGATTCTATAATGCTGATTGTGCTTTATATTTTAATAAACTTATCTGATTTAAAATATGTGATTTAATGGAAAATGAATGATATAGATTAACACTATATAAATCTTTGAATAGTTATTTTGATAATATGTCTTTATGTAATTATATGAACAAGAACAATTTGTTTGTTCTTTGGGGAAGCACTATCTGTTCTGTCATTAAGTAATGAATTGATTATGGTTATAAAAAAGTAAAATCTTTAGGATTTCTACTGATTTTAAACAATGCATTCTCTTGATTATAATTAGAATAAGTGTAAAGTCAATATAATTTTCATATTTTAAATATAAATGATTTGTGAGCAACTTACTATATGTTATTTTATTACTAAATTTCATTAATCAGCTTAGTATAATTGTTTATTTAATTAAATTATTATAGCAAATAGTTAATATGTCCTTATTATATTATTTTAAGAACATGATAGATATTATGTGTTTATTAAATATGTAGAATATAAATGTATTTTAAGATGTCTGTTAGTTTATTATTGAAAAGTAGTAGCAAAATACTAATTTTGGGTAGTTTAATGGAGTGATTTGAGAGTAGTTTGCATGATTATATCATTAAAATAGGAATTTGTTATTCCATGTTAGGGGATATTAATGTCCTTATGTCAGATTAATTTTAATTTTAGTGTATTTGACCATATCAAGTATTATCAAAAATTGATTATTGTTAGTTTTATTACACCATTATATATCAATGTTTAAAGTATCGCATTTTATAGATGTCAGTTTACAAATGTATTTCATTGCTTATTAATGGTCTAAGCAATAACCAAAATGTAAAGTGTGCCAGAAAGTAGGAACATACTTAGAACCAAATAACCAAGGAGATCCACATCAGCTCAGACACCAAGTTAAGAAATGGATTCAAGTTTATTGAAACAGTACCAACATTTCAAAGGTTCTGATGAAGTTCATTCCAAGACAAAAGTGCTTAACTTTGGAATGTTGGTACTGTTTTAGTAAATTTGGATCCAATTCTTAATTTGGTGTCCAGGCTGATGTGGCTCTCAATGGTCTAAACAATCCTTTAAAGAGGGGTAGTTTACTTAAGTATCTGGAACTTCACAAAGCTGACATTGTTTTTTTCAAGAAACACACTTGCTGTCTAATGAATATAGATTGCTTTTAAAATATTATTCAGTTTTAGTTGGTTATCATTTCAGATTCAAAAGAATAGGCACTCTTATTTTATGGAAAATATCTTTGATTATGCCAAAAGTGATTTAGACTTTTTCCAAAAAGAATAGTGTGTTAGGTTTGGTTGCAGTTAAAAATAAATTAAAAGTATTAAACTTTGTAAGCACATATTAGATTTCTGGGATTGGAGAGAAAGTCTCAAAAATATTTAGATATTAAAACTTTTTATATGAAAAGAGAGGTGGTTGTAGCTGGAGATTTTAATTATATATTATCTAATAAAGATACAATTGCTAATAAGAAGCCTAGACTTTCTTCAGTTGCTAAACATTTAGATCATTTTATTAACTCCATGAATATGAGAGACAAACATGATTTAAGAGTATCAACATTTCTTAATTATACTCATTAATATTACAGATTTGGTACCCAAACTAATACTGATAAGGTCTTTACTTCTAGTGGATTGTATTCTAGAATCAAATATGTGTTAATAGTTTTTTGTCCTTTAACATATTATAGTGCAATTACTTTTAGTCTAGCATTAAAACCTAATAATTTAATACTTTGGAAGAGACTTCAGCATATATAATTAAAATTAATGGTTTTAAGGAATGGTTTATAAATGTGATAATACATTTATGGGGTCCATTAACAACTGATAAGTTACTGATGTCATTTTCTGCGACACATTGAAAGCTTAATTGAATGCTGAAATTAAAACTTGATATACTTGTTAAAGGAGAGAATGAGATAGGGAATTAAATTATTTACAATAAAATATAGATAATTTAAAGTTAAATATAAAATCTCATAAATCTCTACACTTAGAATTGATAGTGTTGAATGAAAAGTATGTTGATATACTAAATCATAAGATTTATATAAACTTTGAAAAGTTAAAATTGCAGTTGAATTCTTTAAATTATAAAAGTCTATGCAGATTAGCTATTAGATCAAAGAAAATCAATAATTTAAACCATATTAAAGAGATCTCTTATACAATTGGAAATAATAACAAAATAGTGACAAATTAGTCAGATGTATTAGTGTGCTTTAGGTACTACTATGATCAAATAAATAATAATAACAGGAGTTTAAAGAAGAGTGGACTAGATAGTTTTTAAAAAGATAATTTACACTACTAATATACACTACACTTTAACTAATTATAAGCCTTTTTTGTTTAAAGAACTAAAATATCAAATTAAAAGTCTTAAAACCAACAAAGCTCCAGGTTTGGATGGTATAACTCCAATTCGAGACCTCTACAAATTAATTCCTGATAATATAATAACAATTTTGATAAAGCATTTGAAGAAATTAAGTCTATTTCCAATGTACCCCAATGTTGGAGAGTGTCTCTTGGTTCACCTATATTAAAACAAGATAAGAAGTTTATAAATTTAATTACAGAGATTAATAATAACTCATCTTCATTTGTTACATAGGCTCTTTTCTTTCTAAGTCAATTAAAATCCTAAAAGACACAAAACAAGAATGTCCTATGTCTTCTTTATTATTTGCATTAAGTATAGAACCCTTTGCTAACTAAATTAAATCAAACAAAAATATAAAAGGATTTTCAATTGATGAGAAATATACATTTAAAAATACAATTTCTTGAGAATAATATGTTACTAACTATTGATAATGTAGAAGTATCATTAAAGCATATAGTCAAGTCTATGAAATGTTTTGAAGAAATTTCAAGATTGACATTTAATCAGTGAAAAACAAACACATTGTTAATTAATAGAAAACTAAATTCTGAATTAAAACGATATAGCAATTTTAAGTGGGATAATCCACAAATTAAATATCTTGAAATTATTATAATGTCTAGTTGTTTTGATTTAGTGTTAGTGAATTATAAAAATATAATTAATATAGTTACTCAATTAGCCACAAATTGGAATACATTATTTTATACTATGGAAGATCATCTTACATTAATTAAAATGGCAATTTTATTAAAAACCTTGTTTTATATTCAGTTTCTAATTCTAAACCCTTCAAAAAATTTATTTTAAGAAAATAAACTCTATCCTACTTACATTTCTATGGCATCCTAAAAAACAAGGAGATCTTTTGAATGGCACAAAAAAAGCTGGGAGGAAGGTGGTAGAGGTTTTCCAAGTATTGGATTATATGCTATGTCAGTTATCATTCAAATTATAATTCAATAGCTTAATTTTGCATATGACTCCAAAAGGAAATTAATCCATGTGAGAATTTTTATTGCTAGTAATAAAACTACAGTAGAGACTCATACTCAGATTTTATTTAATAAATTGTATTGGATCCTAAAAGATTTTGTATGAAAGGTAGTAATAATTGTATTTTGATTCCTTTTGTTAATTTTATCCTTTTCACATTTAAGAGATATATGAATAATAATTATAAGACTGTGAATCTTAAATTTGTATTGTTTCCTATAGCATTTACAAATGAATGCTTAGAAACATAATCTGAGTAAAATGTTTGATCTTAAAAATAGTAATTTATTCTTCTGGCATCAGTTTCTAAAATATCATTTAATTCACTTAGGAAATATGTTGCAAATATTTTAGAATTTTTATTCAATATTAATAGTAAGTTAATAAACAAAAATCATAGTTGTCTAGAATATATAGAATTATTAGAGCAATTTTTACTTGTTCTGAAATGACATTTTGGAATTATTCTACAAAAAATAATAATGAGTTTTTTTTCAGATGTAAATAAATAATACTAAAATCAGCAGGTGAAGCAACTTCTTCACTTTATTGGAAACTATTAACTTGGAAGTATTTACATACAACTTTTATAACTCCTCATAAGGTTGCATTAAGATATAAAGTAAAATGGAGATGTGGTGATACATTGGGTGCAATTTGGATTCACATGGTGTTATAGTGTAAGTGATAACTCCTTTTTTTAAAGAATTAAAAAAAAAATCATTCAAGCGTTGTGGTAAGACAGACGTTGTTTTTCTTTCAGCTTTTTCCCAGTTAGGGGTCACCACAGCGGAACTCCTGTCCACTAATGATTGGCAGTCGATTTTTATGGTGCAGAGTTGTCAGCCCAATGCCCAACCTTCAACAAAGGCACGCCCATTCACGCATGTCATTTGAATGCCACTCAACCGCAGGGAGGGCATGCAGACTCCACACAGAAGGGACTCCAACTGAGAATCAAATGGGAGAACCTCTTGCTGTGAGTCAAAAATGCTACTGCTGCACCACCACGGCTTAATTGTTTAGACAGATGTACAATTCCTTATTCTTTGACCTTATTTAATGCTAGAATTCCAAACTTTCTTCCAATATTGCAAGAGCCTATTCTTTAGTCTGCTTTCGCTATAGAAAGGAAAGTAATCACAAAATATACTGGAAAAGTAGAACTATCCCATCATGCATAGAATTCATATATTTAGTGAAATGTGTACATAAAAAGAATAATCAGCTATTAAGATGAGAATCCCCTAATGTCACACAACAATATATACCTTGGAAAAAATTAATTAATTTACTTGAAAAGTATTAATGGTTTAATTATTTATAAGGAAAATCTTGATATGGTGTACTGTAAATAGTTATATAGATGTTATGTTTCGATAATTTATTGTTTTCATTTATTGTTAAAAATTGGGATATATAATAATTCATACTTATGTCTCACTAGTATGCATTTGAAATTTGTATATATAATGTATAAATATAAATGTCAGATGCATACTAGTGATACTAGTGAGACATAAGTATGAATTATTTTTATATCCCCTTTTAAATACATTTGTGCCCAATGGCCCATCTAAGTAGATTCCAAATATTCATTAAAAGATGCCATGGAAACAACATATCCTTTCCAAATCATAAAATATTGTCAAAAATGAACAAAATGCAGAACTCTACATCCATAAATAATTCAAGACAAATTATGTTTTCCAGTCTGCTAGTACTAAGTTTTGCTTAACAATTAGCAGAAGCAGTGCCCATAGCAACACCACTTTTCTGAATGTGGTAAACATAATTATACAGAAACATACTGTTTCTGAAGGACTGTATTAATACATTTTATTTGAAGCAAACATTAAATATTTATAGTAAAGAAATTTAACTTTTATAAATAGACATAGTGCATGCTAATATTTTTAATTCTAGCATTACTGAACTGGCAACAGGTCTGGAAAGACATTAAAGCTGTGCTGTAAACAATACTTATTTTCACAAGTTGTTTATTTATAATTTTAGTTCTGCCCAATGTGATTTTATTATTTATTTATTTATTTTACATTTGTTACCCGGGGGTGTCTGACTGAGCCAAAAAGGCCGTTTTTCAGCAGAGGCCCAGGGAGAAAAGCTCCACAAAGAAAAATTACAGACACATTTAGTTATTTAGACATGATCGGTATTAAAACAAATTACAAGAGGTATGTTTTTACAGTGGTATGCGGCACATAAACAGTTACAGTGTAGAGAACAAACAAAAAATATTAATTTTAAAAATAAAGGTAATTAATAGATTTGTGGTGTACAGCTGAAATTTGGAACATAGGTAGAATACATACATAGTACACAGGTATAGTACAGACATTGCAGATTAGCCTGTGTTTGTGAGTAAGACTGAAACCTATTATCAAGTGGTCTAGATTTTGTATGTATATGTTATCTGCTTTCACTAGCCTGGGGAGCAATCATGGCACTGCCAACTTTACTTGAGATGTTGCCTGATGAGGTCTTTAAAGGAGGCTTTGGACAATGTGTTTTGAATGCTAGTAGGGACAGAGTTCCATTTTTTAGCTACTGAACTACTATATAGTGTATCTCCAAAGCTATTGTAGCTGTTGGTGACTCCTAGTAGTAGTTTGCTTGATGATCTAAGAGGTCTTTTGGCTGAGTGATGTTGTACTAGGTTTGTGAGGGCAGGACACTTATTGGGGAGGTAATAGATAGAATGACAGATGCAGAGCTGATTGTAGGTTAGGAGGTTGGGCAGTTCAAGTCAGTGGAGCTGTCTCAAATCAGTACAGTGATGAGTTCTATATGAGCAATTTGCAGCAAAGTGGGCAATTCTGTTATAGCATGCTTCCATTTTGCTTAGTTCAGTTTTGTTGAGATTTGTCAGAATGGGAGATGCATAGAGTAGGGTGGATAGAAGGTGGGAGTGAGCAATGGCTAATCTTGTGTTGTTGGTAAGAAATGGTTTGATACAGTAGAGTGACCCCAGTTTGGCATGTACTTTTTTAATAGTTAAGTTGAGATGACTATCAAATTTTAGGTGGGAGTCTATGGTGATTCCCAATAGCTTAGCCTGTGCCACTGGAGCAATTGGAGTAGCATTTGTGGACTAGATAGTGAATTGACTGTTAGTGTTTTTGTTAGAATTGGTTATAATCATAAGCTGAGTTTTCTTTGGATTGAGGATAAGTTGGGCTTTGGTAAGGTAGTTTTCATCATCAGAGAATGCTAGTTGAGTTGTTTGCAGGAGGGTGGGAATGTTTTGTGCAGCACAGATTAAGTTAGTGTCATCTGCATACTGGATTATAGATGCATGCTGTATGGAGGCATGGAGGTCATTTGTGAAGACTGAATAGTAGTGGTCCTAAGATAGAACCCTGTGGGACTCCTATAGTTATGGGCATCTGAGGAGAGAGAGAATTTTTCCATTTCACAGCTTGGTACCTGTCAGTTAAGTAGCTTTGGAACCAGGTAAGAGTGGAATTTGATAGATGATATTGGTTTAGTTTGTTTAGCAGGATTTGGTGTGAGACTGTGTAAAATGCTTTGGACATATCCAAAAATAGATTTGACACTTGTAGTCCTTCATTTTTGAGACGGTTTAGTGTGTCTGTGAAGCAGAGGAGGGCTGTAGTTGTACTATGGGAAGGTCTGAAACCATGCTGAGTAGGTGACAGGATGTTGCTGTCTAGGAGATAGTTTAGCATCTGGATATGGATGCATTTTTCTAGGATTTTGGCCAGGGGGGAGAGTAAAGCAATGGGTCTGTAGTTATTAAGTTCAGTGGAGGTCCCACCTTTATGTATGGGTGTAACATAGGATATTTTCCAGAGTTTGGGCACATAGTTTTCAACAATTGATCTGTTTATGAGAGTGGAGACTGTGATAGCAATAGCATCTGCTGTGAGTTTCAAGAAATAGCTGGGGAGTAGGTCGGCTGCTGTTGATGAGATTTTTAGTTTGAAGAGCATGCTTTTGATTGAAGTGGTGGAAACTGCTTTGAGGGTAAAGCTTGTATTAGTGTTATTTGTGTTGGGGGGTATTGAGGAAGGAACTGTCCTGTGATACTAAGTATAGAATTGAGTTCACAAAGTTGGAGTTGAATTGTGTTTCAATGGGAACTTTCGTGTCAGGGGTGGTTGGTTTGGGGGTAGCCTTTTGGGTGTATTTTAGTAGCTGGTTTACATTTTTTCCAAACTTTTTGTGGGTTGTGTTGGTATTTAGTTTGTAATGTTGTGTTGTAGGATTTTTGTCCAGCCTAATGCATTTTTTTGCACGGTTGCGAAGTTCTTGGTACTTAGTTAGGCTTTGTGTTTCTTTGTTTTTTTTATAGTAAAGTCAGGCAGTGTCTCTGGACATGAGGATTTGTTTGGTTTCTTTACTGAGCCAGGGGTTTGTAAAGGTTCTAACCTTGATTTTGCGCAATGGAGTGACAGTGTATAGGTGTTGTAGAAATGTTTTGTTGAAATATGCTACAGCCTGGTCAAGTGGGAGGGTTTTTAGGGGGGTTCAATCACAGTTACAGAGTAAAGTGTTGAGGACCTCAGGAGAGAATTGTTTTGTGTTTCTAGTGGATATATAGTTAGTGGTTTTGCATATGCTTGTTCTACTACGTATAAAGTATATTATGTTGTGGTCACTTAAGGTGTCTGGGAGACTGCCTGTGTGAGGGTACAATGTGGGGTTGTTAGTTAGGACCCAGTCAAAGATGGATTCCCTTTTAGGTTTTTTTATCACATCTACTTGGAATTTGGACTAGCTGCTGGTAGTCATGGAGATTTATTAGATTACTTGGTGGTTCTGATATACAGGTGAACCAATCTAGGTTGAAGTCCCCCAGAATAAGGGTTTCTTGTGAGTATGTGGAAGAACACCAGGATAAGAGGTCTTCAAGGCTAGCAGGTGCATTAGCAGTTGGAATATAGATAACAATTGTGGTGATGACCTTTGTAGGGTGAAGTTGAAGTTGTGAGATAAGTATGTCCCATTTATTGGGGGAGGAGTAGGAGTTTGGGAATAGATGGACAGTTAAGTTGGACTTGTACAGTAAGGCAGTTCCACCCCCTTTACAAAGTAGTCTGTCTTATTTAATGATATTGTATCAGATAGGAAGAACTTCTGAGTTAGCTATGTTTTTATTTAGCCAGGTTTCTGTTAAAGCAACTATGTCTGGGGAGTAGTGTGCTACTGTGGCCTGGAGTTCAGGTATTTTATTTTTGATACTTCTAAAATTAATATTTATCATTAAAAGATGGTTGGTTTTGCTGCTGTTGTTGATTTGCCCAGGGATGAAGAAAGTGGGGTGTTATGTTCTGACATTTGTGTTGGAGCAGTTTATGTTGGATAGGATGGATTTGGGCCTGGGTTGGGGGTGGATATCCCCACTTATGGTGAGCCTGGAGTTAAAATGGTTCTACAGATGTTGGAGTTTGGTGAGGAGTGTGAGAAAGTATTGTGTTTTTTTGGAGTAGGAATGAGAGCATATGTGTTTAGTTCTGAATTGGTCCATTATGTAGTTCTTGAATAACTGTGGGCAGGTATTATTATAATGTGTGGTGTCTGTATACGAGAGTGCATAATGTAGTGTTGTGCTACTAAGTTTAGGGATATTGCTAGAGTGATAATTTGTGGTGATGTAAAGAATTATGAGAAGACAGACTAGACTTAGTTGTGCGATAGTCATGGTTATAAAGTTTAAGTTGTTTCTAGGTGGGGGGTCTGAATAGGAATTATAGGATTGCACTATATGTGGATGGGGAAGTAGTGTGGGTGATGTAAAAAATGCCTAGTGGGAATGACAGTGATTGGGAGTATTTTGTGTGGAGCAAATTGGTGTGGTATAATGTGATATGACTTGAGGAGCTGTGATTGGTGGAGGTGATGTGAGGGTGAGCTGTGGGTGTGGCTGTGATTACTATAAATGTAGAGGTAGTGGGGGCGGGAGGGAATAGTGGGCAGGGCAGGGGAGCGGAGAGAGCCCGAGTGTTAGCAAGGGCAAACAGAGCGGGGCAGAACCAACCAAGACAAGAGAAAAAAGTAAGTATTACTTGACAAATCTGAACACTTTAAACAAATTCTTGAGGTCTAATGGCTTACCGGCAAGCAGAATGCAATTGCTGAAGAGCACTTGTGTCCTGGTGGGAGACTAGAAATTTAAAGATGGCTCCATGCTCAGCAGGATTCTAATATAGACTTTGTATTGGGGGAGGGAGATAGCACAAGGGGTGTAAACCAGGTGGAATGCAAAGAAACCAGAGAGGCAATCAGTGGAAATCAATGAAGGCCTCAGAGGGGGTAAGTAATAATTCAAACTACCTGTAAAGTCAAGGAGAGAAGAGACAGCAAAGTGTATTAAGGTTGGGAGTGTGTCTTCACACTGACTTGCTGATTAGTAACCAGCTTGTGCACAGAATAGAGTAGGGAGATACATTAGCAATTAAGGGGGATGTATAGAGATGCAAATAAATAGGTGGGCCTCCAAGTGATACAAACTAAGGCAGAAAGCACTGAGAGGGCTGCTTGATGGTTAATTTAGTCACAGGGATGTGAATTAAATATACACTGTCTATTGGACAGTTAGGATTACTGTACTAGCAGGGGGGGGACACAAGGCTACAACAGTCAGTTTTATTAGCAAGCTGAGAACTTCTAAGAAATACTGATAATGTAATAGCTTCACTCTCATAGAACATGCAAGTAGAATGCCTGGGTGGACTGACCCTGCTCTTGAGGCTCAAAATTTATATCCTTGTTTAGTTTGCAGTACTGATTCCTTCTTATACTGTATGGGTGGAGTGGTAGCCGCAGACTGCAGATTTGCTTGAGTGCGCTCCTGCTCTTGAGGCTCAAAATGTATATCCTTGTTTAGTTTGCACTACTGATTCCTTCTTATACTGTATGGTTGGAGTGGTAGCCATAGAATGCAGATTTGCTTGAGTGTGCTCGGCAAGCAGAATGTAGTTGCTGAAGAGCACTTGTGTCCTGGTGGGAGACTAGAAATTTAAAGATTAAGAACATACTCACTGCTAAAGGAATATAGCACTGTATTCTCCCCTATTTTTATGACAGGTATGATTACTTAAACATCCAAGTGGTGCGTACCCATGTGGCGAAGGATGATAATGAATGTTTAGGAGAAACATTGTAAGAAATGTGTGATGCCTATATCTGGTGCTGTAGTAAACTGTGATACACATTTGAGCTTGGTACGATCTGATATGGTCATTATCTCAGTTATTCTGGAAAGCCCTATAGCTTTGGTTGATCACCCTATCCATGTGTCAGAAGTAGCATCTAAGGAGGGCTATAATACTGTTCAAAAGTGGAACAACTCCAGACAATAAATGTGGTGGCACACCCAGATAGATACTTCATTGTTTGGATAACTCTGGATTTGCCTTGCAGTACAGACTGGGCAGGTCATTTTAGTTATTTTCTACATCCTACACACACAGGGAGTTCTCAACAGCCATATTTCTCTGTAGCTGAATATCACTTCAGCTATATATACCAAGCCAAATGCACCACAGGGAAATGTCTCACTGCCTAGGCACCCCATGCCATGTTAAGGTTATCAAACAATTGTGTTTTAGATCGAAATATGTAGGTGAATTGTGTGTTACACAACTGTATATTTACTGAATTTACCTACTCCACAGTATATGTTTACAGGAAGTAGAAGATATTTGAAGTTTCAGCAATCATGCTTTTCAAAGGCAAGTAGCTCATAAGCCTGATAACAGACCCTATGAACATAAGAACACATCTTTCATAAATATATTAATACCAGGTGTTAAGTTCCCTGCATGAGGTCCTACTATTTGTGGAGGCAGTGGACCAGCAGCAGTTGGACATATGCTTGACCATGATGAAGATGTGCTGATGCTAACTGTTACTAGCACCTGGGTGTGCACTTAGGGCTACCAAGCTTCAGGTAGTCCACTTTTGGCTGCAGTACAGTGCCTGTTAGTTTGATAGTAGTGCTGTCTGCATCTGCACTATAGCTCACAGATAGCATTTCTAAGTTTGGTTGCCTCATCAAGCAAATTAATGCATTGTGATATGGTGTTATTGCACCCATGAAACTACAGCAGTAGGACAGATGGGTGATATTCCATGTGGAAGTTTTAATGATTAATTCATATAGTAGTCTGTCTATATTGAGGTCAACTCCTTGCAGCAACTTTGCTCTTCGGACCTATGATGCAACCTATATCTATCACTTCCACAATCTGCATTTCAGCAGAAGATTGACTCCATGAAATGTATTAATTTATCCAGAGATTATGTGAGCTCAGAATAGATTATATTAAGTAAGTTATAACAAAGTAACTACTCACGTATAAGGATGTAGTTGACTTGCTCCAGTTCAGCCAGAGCTTTAGAATTTTTATTTTTATTTTTACATATAATATAGTAGAAGCAGTCTTCTTCTGAGATTGCAGATCAGTACTATAAGCGACTCATCAGTAACTTTCAGGATGTACAGATTCTGTTCTACATTTTACTGGCTGGAATGTCCATAGTCATAGCTATTATAAAATCATTATTTTAAATAAACACAGCGCAGCTTGTTTTTTCATAGGTGCCAAAGTCTTAGAAGAGGCTATCCACATAAGCATCCTCCATTTTTGAATTTGAAGAACTAGAAGTTGGATTGCATCATGTGTATTTCTCTCAACTTGTCTCATACGAGCATGGGTCTCCAAAGCAGATACACCTGCAGCTACTGGTGTCTGCACACCTGTATCTATTGGGGCTGATTCAGCACAGAACTCTTCAGTCTCATCAACAGCATCATCCTCTATGCTACTGTTGTTCAAACACAGGCTGAAGCACCTGGAAAAACTGTGCATCTGTAAACTCTATACCAGACATGGCAAAATGGCAATAACAGTGGCATTATCATCCCTGAAATCAGCAAATGCTTTAAAACCATAGGTAATAGGGCCAAATTCACTTTAAGCCTGCAAGCTATCCAGAACATGCTTGTGTCTGCACTAACACCCTACTTGCATTTGATATCCTTACACATGAAAGAGAGGAACCTGCCAAAAATTAGCATGATTCCCAGGTAATACATGGTGAATCTGCAAAAAAAAAAAAAGAAAAGAAAATGAAAACTAGTACATTCCCAACCACAGTTTTATTAAGCAGACAGCCAAAAGGTGAAATAAACCAGTTTTGCTCATCAAAATAAGCCTTTTCAGCACACAAAAAAATATTTTCAGTATTAAATTATAAGAAAAGTAAAATACAATGTGATGTAAAACAGCTGAGCAATTTAAATAAAAGTCAAATCATACTAGAAAGCATAATTTAATCTTGGCTTAAACAGACTAACCAGAACAGTAATTTACCTTTTTTTTTTTTTTTTTTGTAATCCAATGAACTACTTTGTTCCAGGAACAACACAATCAATGCTTGTAAAACAAAAATTGTGCCACAACATGTTGTTTAGAATGTTTGTATATTACATTTTCTTCTCTTTTTGCATCTAATAACATTGTTTAAATACTGAATGTATGGCCATCTTGGTTTCATTTTCTTGTTTGTCCACTTTAATTAAAATTGTGATTCAGCAAGGTACAGGTTTTCTTTGACAGTTTTTTAACCTAAGGGAGAGGATAATGTATAACAGGTTACCTAAGACCACAGGAAAATATAAAAACAAAAAAATAGCAATTCTATTTTACACAACTAGCAGCTAAGTTACCTGTGCTGTCTCACTTAATGCAGCTGCTACATACACAGTTGACACAGCCCCATATTCCAGCTGTGAAGTACATACACACTAACTTCTTCTTCTTTCGGCTGCTCCCGTTAGGGGTCGCCACAACAGATCAACTGTTTCCATTTCTTCCTGTCCTCTGCATCTTGCTCTGTCACACCAACCACCTGCATGTCCTCTCTCACCACATCCATAAACCTTATCTTAGGCCTTCCTCTTTTCTTGTTACCTGGCAGCTTCATCCTTAGCATCTTTTTCCCAATATACTCTGCATCCCTCCTCAGCACATGCCCAAACCAACGTAATCTTGCCTCTCTGGCTTTGTCTCCAAACCTTCCAACCTGGGCTGAGCCTCTAATATACTTATTCCTAATCCTGTCCATCCTCGTCACACCCAGTGCAAATCTTAACATCTTTAATTTTGTCATGTCCAACTCTGACTCCTGCCTTTTTGTCAATACCACTGTTTCCAACACATGTAACATAGCTGGTCTCACTATCCTCTTCTAGACCTTCCCTTTCACTCTTACTGGTACTCTTCTGTCACAAATCACTCCTGACACTCTTCTCCACTCACTCCATCCTGCCTGTACTCTCTTCTTCACCTCTCTTCCACACTCACCATTACTCTGAACTGTTAAGCTCATCCACCTTCGCCACCTCTACTCCCTGCATCCTCACCATTCCTCTATCCTCCCTCTCATTCACACACATATATTCTGTCTTAGACCTGCTGACCTTCATTTCTCTTCTCTCTAGACCATATCTCCACCTCTCCAGGGTCTCCTCCACCTGTTCCCTACTCTCACTACAGATCACAATGTCATCTGCAAACATCATAGTCCACGGGGACTCCTATCTGATTTAGTCTGTCAACCTGTCCATCACCATTGCAAATAAGAAAGGGCTCAGAGCTGATCCTTGATGTAATCCCACCTCCACCTTAAACGCATCCGTCACTCCCACCGCAGACTTTACCGCTGTCACACTACCCTCGTACATATCCTGTACCACTCTTACATACTTCTCTGACACTCACAACTTCCTCATACAATACCACAACTCCTCTCTAGGCACCCTGTCATATGCTTTCTCTAAATCCACAAAGACACAATGCAACTCCTTCTGACCTTCTCTGTACTTCATACACACTAACTAATCTGCAGTAAACATGGACAGAAAGAGACGGGTATAAGACACATCAGCCTAATCTATGAGGTGCACCAAGATTTGTAATGCATCAACATAGTTTCAATCCTTCATCAATAATACCACTCAAAAACAAACAGGAAATGAAACATTTTGTACCCCATGCAATCCTCTGCACCCTGAATGAAGGTGCTTCACCGCCACTCTTCTCACTTACATATTACAAATAAGAGAAAACACTATCAGTGAGGAAAAGGGGCATATGGCGAGTTACTGCTTTAATGAGTTTAAACAGCAATGAGTTACATTTCTGGTGATGTTCAGGATAAAGTTTAAGAACAACTGCTTATGCCCTGTAAGTAGCCCAGCCCCTGGTGACAACACAAAGTAGTTCCCATTTGTTTCTTATTCTGAGAATATTGCTAAGAAGAAGCAGACATCTCAGGCAAGGTGATAAGGCCCAGAGAGATCAGTGGCTGCTGAGGGATTAGATTGCAAATGCTATGTATTATATTCTCCAGTTCAGGGTCATTCTTAGAATGTGTGTCCTGCCTTCATCTTCATAGAAAATGATCTCCTTGCTTTATGTGCTGTGCCACCTGTGTTCTGAGAACAGCAGTGTGCAAAAGTAAACCTATGACTGTAAAGCTCATGAATAGCTGCCCCCATGTGCCTTGAATACTTTCAGTGTATAGTCATACACAATAAGTGCCATTTTCCCCAAAATGCATAAAATGTCATTCACATGAGTCTTGGCCACTGTATTCTGGCATAGTTATATATAATGGATGTCCTTTGTCTCCATAATGAAAAAAATGTGCTCTTCAAGTGTCATGACCATTACATTCTGCAAACAGCAGTATGTGAAAGGCTGACTATGTCTCTGAAAAACATGAATTACTGAACTCTTTTATCATGGCCACTGTATGGTGAGAATAGCAGTAATGCATGAAGGGTACTCTTTGTTCCCAGACCAATTAAAATGCGACCACCATGTACTTTAACACCACATTAATGGGGCTTCAATAATTTCTTGTGGAATAGACACTCTATATTCCTTCATAATGAGGTATTTGATTAGGAATATTTTGCAATTTTAAATCGCTGACCATGCCTATAAATTAATTATTTGCATAAGTTATCTGTGCATAGGTAGATAGTTATCAAGGTGTATCAGTTATGCAAACAGTGACAGATCTGCAGTGTGTTAAATTTTTTCGGCATTCTGTGAGTTGTGCATATAACATTAAGAAACAAATTCAGAAAAGTTTGTACAAGGTGTATACCTTGCAGTAACATTTTTGTATTCAGAGGCAGTACTACTGTAAAAAGATGTACTAGATGGAAATGAGGCATCCTGGGCAGTGGCAAAAACTAATTAGCCATGTGCTCTCCCCCAAACTGCCTGCAACAGTGCATTTACACAGCATAAATTAGCACAGCCACTCCTTGTCTCTCAGGCTAATGAATATGGCCAAAAACTCTTTGAGTGTATGCATAAGTGTGTGCCTGCCTAGGAGGTCACAGTAAGGAGTGTGTGTGTGCGTGTGTGTGCGTGTGCATGTGCGTGTGTGCGTGTGCGTGTGTGTGTGTGTGTGTGTGTGTGTGTGTGTGTGTGTGTGTGTGTGTGTGTGTGTGTGTGCATGCGTGCGCACACGCACGTGTGAAAGTTATTGAGGAGGGGTGCCTGTGCAAAAAACTATCAATTTTCTCCAGGGCTGGAAGTGCTGATTAGCACTTGCAGTAATTAACTGTGATTGATACCATGAAAATTAACCAATAATGAGGTCTGACTGATGTGTTTCTGAATCATATAGTGCTATATTACTGTACTATGGAAACAAGACCTTTTAACATGGGCACTAGGCTTCTTCTTGAATCCTAATGTATGCACTGCAGAAGCAGTGTAGGTAGACAATATGTTGTCACTTAGAAATGTGGACTTGCATATAGTTTTTTTCTGGGATATGTCACATGCAGTATCAATACTCACATGACATGGTGTACTGCTCTACAATACAAGGTGTAACTCGATCTTGCCATTTAGCATGCAGTTGCTGAAATGTATTTGGATTACTGTGTAATGTTTGAAAACTCATATAGCACAATAAAAATATATATTTTTGACTAATAACCTGCGGTAGTGGTGCTGCGGTAGCGATGTCGCCTCACAGCAAGACGTTGTCCCGTTCAATTCTCAGCTAGAGCGTCTTTTGTGTGGAGGCATGTGTGAATGGACGTGCCTTTGTTGAAGGTTGTGTGTCAGGGCTGGTAACTCGGCACGTAAAAATCCACTACCAAAATATTAGCGGACCGAAGTTCCACTGTGGCGACCCCTAACTGGGATAAGCCGAAAGACACAACAACAACAACAACTGCCTTTGTAATAGTGATGATAGACAATGCATAATATTGGCCCCATGGCAACATCATTGTGTTGCTACTTTGTGCTGTTCACAACAAACGTCACAGAACATGTATAGTTATTTGTCTGGATAAATGCCACCAATCCCAGGTAAAGGATACAATTAAATATATATGAATATGTTAATAGTATGTTGTTTGGCACTTTTTGCAAACTAGAACATCAGGAGAATGGGTCTGAGCCCATGTATCACACTTTTTAATTTAAGCTGATTTTACACATCACGGTGTACATGTGACATATCATTATTGCAAATTCATGGCAACAAAGGTAAGATTATGCAGCACTGAAGCACGTTTTAAATATCGAGTTGGATGACTGACATTTGTAGCACTGGAAATGCAGTCCAGAAACATGGAGGACATTGACCTACATGTCACTCGGGGGTTGTGACTCAGAATCTGTATGATTGACTGGTGTATGGTTATTTCTGCTTGCCAGCTTTTGATGAACAAAAGGATGCACAGGAGACACAGCAAAAACAGACCTCTGAGAAGGTCATCATAGTTGCACACCGAGATAACAAACTAATGAAGGAGCAGGTTAGAAAACCCTTCCATGAGGAGGTCATAAATCTCTGCTGCTTCTAGATATGGCACATTTTTTGATGCTGGCTAAACAGGGGCTAGTCTATCACATGCTCTTGCAGAGTCATACCTCATTTATCTATTATAATATCCTCTGATGTTTCACAAACTTGGGGGAGTTGTCCACTTTTGATGAACTTGTCTGTCCTTTAAGATGGCCTTGAAATGCTCTAAAGTTAGCTTTACTAACAAAGTAAAATGAGATCCTGATAGGGGAGTCAATCCAACTTTTGCATGATGTTGCAATATCTATGGAGGGAATGTCTGAGGAAGTCAGGATTTTGGTGAATGTCTAGGTAAATTACCGCTTCAGTATTTGGAAAACTTGCTGATTTTCAGACAAGCCAAAATATCTGGTTCAAAGTATGTTAGATCAACAAGGTAAATAGAATCTTTTACAGACCCTTTTGTCAGCTGCATTAGTGCAGTAATGATACACACATTATTTAATCTGTCTCCTATTTCAGCAACTCTGTAAACATGAATACCACATGGACTCTGTCTACTCCTCACCTGATATTCTCCCCAGAGGTAACACCAGAATCCATTTTAAATGATGCAGACTGTGGCTAGTGGTGTGGGGTGAGGAACTCTCCATACTGAGCATACACCTCTGCCGGTATGGTTGTGAAAGGACCTTCAACAATGGCATCTCCTGATAACATTGTGACACTGCAGGGCCATGTATTTGCAGTTACTGAAAATCCTGGCAGGGAACGTGGTTATCTATAATAGCATATCTCTCTGAACGTAAATGCATTTTTTGCTTTCGATTATGTTTCCATGTTGTTTTTTTATGTAGCTGTGCTGTAGAAACATTTTTGAATCAGTCTTATTTGTCCTCTATGGGTTCTGGTTAGCTGGGTTGTACCACAGCATAGAACTCCAATATGATGTCAGCTCAAGTTTCTAATGATGCAAGAGTGGTATCCAAACAAAAAGACCAACTTGGAGTAAGTTCTGAAACCTGCATGACCAAAAACATCTCAACTAAGATGTACGATTTGCATCTCATATCTGTACATATGTGCAATTTATGGATCACAATATGAGGTTTAGTGTATGCAGCATCAACAAAAATATTTATGTTTTGAAATGCCTAATGCATGAGAGGTGGATACTATAATAAAAACCTCTGGCTACATCCCTTGCTACTAACATGCGCATGCTATCAGTTTTCATGGCTAGACATCAGTCGTATATGAAAACAATAAGAGAGTAATAATGCCTATATATATATATATATATATATATATATATATTTATATATATATATATATATATATATATATATATATATATATATATATATATATAACAAATGTGTGGGAGACATATTATTTGTGTTAAGTGCTATTAGAGATGCATATCTATGGGGCAGTTTATAAAATGTTAATACAATAGCTACATGTGTTGTTAAATCGTGATCTGCTTGATGGAGCACAGTTTAGATGCATTGATTGTCCTGTTGCAAGTTCACAGTTACTACGGCATACCTTTCCTTAAGCTAATAAATCTTTGAAAATTATGCACAGCTGGAAGTGCACAGTATTACAGGCCTGACACACTATTTATGAATTTGATACCACTGTTTACAAATCCATTATTTATGTCTGACACACATATCCATGCAGTCCAAACTCAAAAACATATTTTTATTTCTTAACATCTGAAGTGGTTCTACTAATACCAAACTATGACATCCTCACCTCATTTTGAATCTTCAGTTAAAGGTTGAAAACTGCAACAAAACTAATTTTTCTTTTCAAATAACAATGACCTGTTAGCACATAAGCTTAAGGTTATGCACATCTAAAACATTTGTAATCAGTTTAGTCTGCTGTCTTCAGTAAAATGACCCTTGTCTCAACTTTGTCAATTAACATATACAAATAAGTAAGTCAATAAATATTTTCTGCCTGCCTGTATGTATGTGAACTATGTCCTTTCCAGATCCATTTTCCTTGGCTAGCTGTACTAATGGGTTTATTTTGTTAATTAAAAAATACTTTGTTATAATTTTCATTTAAAGCAGTTATATGTGTTTAAATGTGGAGGGCGCTTTCTTTCTTTTTTTTTTCTTTCTTTCGCACAACGTAATCTGATAAGCCATTAGTTATGGAGAATTGAGAATTTATAGGTATTTGAAATAGTGTGTGGACTCACATTTTGTCAAGGCATAACTGTCAAAACAAAACCACATCATTTCACACTTTCACGGATATACAGCATGTTATAAAAAGACAGAAAACATAAATACTGTTCACGAGCCTTGCCCTCCCAGAAATGACAAATAAGTAGGACTACTTCTTGGCACAGACATTGTGTATTTATTTTATTTATTATTACGCTGAACAGGTTGTCACAGAGGGCTCATCACAGCTGTCTAGTTTTGCAAGTGACATGCAGCCAAAGTAAAATATTCCTTCAAACAGCATGATTTATGTACCCAAGGGGCTGTGAGGGTTCAAGTTCATTGCAAGTTCAAATCTCTAACTTTGTGATGCCTACAATGTGTGGAAAGTTAGCATGTAGCAAGACATGTTACCAGATGATAGGCTTTACTGATTTACAGTGACAAATGTATCCAACAAGGTTCCCATTTGTAATAGTGGTCTCAGAGACAAAACAAGAAGTAAAAAACACTACGTGATTTATTTTCCTTTAGTTGTGATTGCAGAAACTCTATAGCCTGTTAAGCAAAAGACCATCCACTGTGAAGAAGATAAATTATTATTGCTACATGAAAAATAATATGGTACTGGTAATAATACACTCTGCTTAACTGTAGTTTGTTTTCCTGTATACATTTTCCTGTCATTGTTTAATGAAAACACAAACAGTTACTGTGACAGCCCCAGTATATATATCTTTAATGGAAAAACACCAACTGGAAAAGGCTGTGTTTTGAAAATGAGAAGTATAGACAAGATAAAGCTGACATAATCTATCAATGAGTAGCAAAACAGAGTCCATTAAGGAAAAAAAAAAGTCAAAGAGCACAACTTGAGCTTATTCATTAATGTGAAATGATGCACAATGTCATCCTTAGCATACAAGGTTGGAACACTCATGCAACAACTGGAATACCCACATAGGTACTTACCAAAAGGACGCAAGGCCTAAACAACACGTCCTACATGGACTGACTCAAGGTCTTGTCACTGTACTCAGTATCCTACACACTGGTAAGAGGTGACCTGTGTCTGGCATTCAAGACATCCTCTGACTCATTACTGATGGTTTTATTGTACATCAGCAAGTCAGATGGCATCATAAATACTCCATATGTAGTCAAAAAGAAATTTCAACAGAAGAGAAACTACCTTTTCCCTGACCTCTTTACTGTGCATTTCACCATCTAGCCATAAACATTCTCAATCAGCTTCTTTACTATCTTTCTTTAACATACCTTTTACAACACTGGCTTTAGATCTAATAGCATAACACTGGGGACCATGCAAATCCCAGCTCTATTTGTCCAAAGGACTCCCAAAACTATTTGTCTTCCTCCTTTACTATATTCAACCAGAACCTTCACTCTCAATAGGTTAGTAACTCTAAAAGGACTATATTTTAGTACTATCATGTGTATTGTACTTTTCCACTCCACCAATGCAGTAACCCTACTTTCACACTTGCAACAAAGGCTGATAATCTGATTCAGAATTTATAACTATTATTTCTGCCATTCCACAGTGTCTATTACACCTTTAAATACAAATATTTAATTCTAACTTTTATATGAATCTTATTTTTTTTTAAATTGGCTCTGCAACATATCCTGCTCTGAGTTAGAAGGACTTACCCATTTACATTACAGACCTGATTGATTGACAAAGGTATCAAAATCCTCATACACTTTGTTCCACAATCCGCATGCAATTGTCTGTAAAGAGGTCAAAGTGCACCTACTTGGCTTTTCCCACATTTTTTTAATCTTTCAAATTCTCTTTACTAAGCCCTAGAAGCAAGCAGAAATAGACTGGGTGACAAAGGCCACACTTGGATTTTCCTCCCGTCTACTTGGATAACATGAGATAGAGCTTATAATAAGTATGGTGGGCTCCCTACAGACATCCTTTACTTAACCCCCAGAAAAGTGGTCCCAAATCCAATTCTTTTAGTCCAAAACAAGGAAGCACACTCAACAGAAAAAAAAAGATTTTTGTATATTGGAAAATATAATTTCTGCCTTGGATAGCTGAAGTCTGTTGGTTGATTTTATAGTAAATCAAGGGTCCACCACCTATTTTCTTTGACCCAATTATTATCTAATCATTTAGATTTAATTTGTCTAACCTATTACCATGCAGCCAAGCTGTAATCTTGGCATTGTCATTCATAAGAAGAATATGTGTACAGATCCCTAGGTTTAATTTTTCCCATTTTCCTTTGTAAAGCAATGACTTCAGCATTAGTATGAGAGTTAGGCATGCACTCTGCTCTCTGAGTGAATTAAATTGCTGGTTTAGATGATGACACACCACTCCTTACGCTTCTCAATACAATTGACTCAAAAGGGCTTCAACTTTTGCTGTCTTCCCAGGTTTCATCCTTTTAGCAGCATGCATACTTTCTTCTAATCCAATTTTCTGGTCATTGCCTTCACTTCAAAGACCATACAATATTTTCTTCTACATTGAAGTCCATTATTGCATTCAGATGACTCAGTATGCCATACACCACAATTTTGTATTTGAACTGAAATCTTAACCACTTAGTGTCCTTACTTCCTTGGCTAAAGACTTCCCTGTCCATGATCCTTTTTCCACTTGAAGACTTTACTTTTTACAAGACATCTTTCTACTTCTGTTGTCCCCTTCTCCTCAATTCCTAATTGCAGGGACTCTTTCCTGACCACCAGATCCTCCTCTTTCATCTCACGGCCAAGACGGTTTATCCAAGATTCTGCAAAGCCCATGTCTTTAGTACGTAGTCTAATTTTCTTTTTCAAAGCTGCTCCCTATGATTCCTTTTCCTTTCCTCATGCCCACATCCTCACAACACCTGCCCATAGTGAAACAAGTATCCACAAGATTGTCCTGAATTGCCTACATTAGACTGTCCCCCTTTATCAAATTTTAATCTTCATCATCCCCTATGGTCTAAATCCCTCCTTTGTTAATTATAAGTAAAATACATGAATATTCTAGAAGGTAACTTTGCCCAATACACCAAGATTTAAACTCCATTAACACCACTGCCCCCAATCACTCCAGTCGATTTCCCAGTCTCTCGTAGTTCTTGTAGAAATCATAATGGCTCATATCTGGATATTCTTTTCTCCAGATATCTGCCCACATCTGTGGTACTGATATATGACTCCTTTTAGCTTGTCTTTTGTCAGTGATTGAACTCTGCTCTTGTTATGTATAATTGACTATAACACAATCCTCAGAATACCAATTAGGATCATATACCGTTTCCTTTTTTATACCTCATATTCAGTTTTCAGCCCCATTATGATCCATCTACCATTTAAAATCTTCATTATAAACTTCAAGTTTATCCTTAGAGTTAATAGATAAAATTACCACCATTTCCTTTCTCATACCTACCATTAACTCCAGTCTGTTCCCATAGTATTCTAGTATTTCTTACCATCTTCACAACTTCATTTTATTGTCCTTCTTATAAAAAAAAAAAAAAAACATGCTTATCTGCCCATCATTGATGCTTCTGCCAAACTGCCCTCCTAACTTCTCTCCATACCAGGATAGGAAGATACTCCACCCTTAGCACTCTCTGGACAGTAAGGTGGGTATCATGCTCTGTGACAGACTGGGTGTGCCCCACTGTGATAACCCGACAACTATGCCAACAATGACATTCGGATCTTTCCTGTATGTCACAGCCTTTTCCCTTCTATCAGCACTGCAAACCCTTCATAGGATTCCCCTACAGCATGCAAAATCTGTATCCAACAATAAAGAAAATTAAATACGTTAAACTGTAACATTGTTTGTTGAGTGCCAGAAAGAAGAAAGAGAGGCCCCATCCCGAAGATATCTCTGCAGTCTGCTTTCCTCACTAATCCTTCCTTATGGTATACAGTAATACATTAATCTGTCACTGCCATATGCTGCTCTAGCCTTCTCTTACCATGTTTACAATTGTACTTTCTTTGTCATTTCTATATAAATAGTTTACAAGAATTAACTAATTTGCCTTTTTGCCAGATCATAGCCTTTCTCTCCTTATATTTTTGTTATAACCAACAAAGCTGCCTGAGAAGATGGAATAGCTATGCAATTGCCTAAACAGTAGTAATATTTTTTCATTCCTCTTTGCTAAACATACTTACCTTACTAAAGGTGCAATAAGGTACAAGGTAGCTGACATTGAACATTTAAAATGTAATATTTGTAAGTTTTCCAAAATAAAGCACTTTCTTATATAGATCCATTTGTACAGCTAAAAATCAATTACTTTAGCAATGAGCAACCTCCTTGATATCTCAGACACCCACAGAGTTTTGGATTATGTCCTAGCCCTACAAGGACCAGCTTACAATGCTAGGCCATTTACAGTCTCTCCAGATACCAGTGTGTTGCCTCTGTTAATGACAGTGGTTTGTTCTGTCTAGCTTGAGAAAACAGTGCACTGTGAATAATTTAAACATATGGGTCAGATAAAATGTCACAGCCACTCCCCCTAACTCCTCAGATATTATCACACCTTGTCTGAAGCTGGCAGACCAAATTAAAAATAAAATGTGAAGGAAAATAGTCAGTAAGTAGTGGATTTGATAATTATCCTTGCTAAAGAATATATATTCATCTTCTACCCTCCAGTCAGAAATAAACAAACTCTGACTGCACCAGCTCTAGATGAACCTGTTTCTAATACCCACATCTGCCTTAACAAATCACAAGAGATCACACATAATTCACATTAGTTGAAGCTAGTAAGTAAAGCTGCATTACTGAGCCTTTTAACTCACATGCACATCCTTGGTTAACAATTCCCAAATCAAGGTAGGAACTATACCCTTTTTCCCTCTTTGTGCTTCCATGGCAGTGCTGATGTCATGGATACGATACAAGCTTTTTGTGGTAATTAGCTAGCTAATCCTGTAAATAAAACTCATCTGCATTAGTACCCCTGTAAGGGTTACAACAATGCATTTTACTTAACTTTACCTACTGTCTATGTAGTATTTTTGGAGTATGTTTCCTCCAAATAAAGTGATCTACTTCCATATATCTAAAGGAAAATTGACAAACTGCTTCTGCTGATTTTGTGTGTGCAGTTGTGTGTGTTTGTATGCATGCATGTGTGTGTGTCTATGAATGTGCACATACACATGTGCAAGTTATACCCTGAGACTGACTAGTTTGCAGTCTAGAGTGAATTGTGACTTATTCCTCATGTTCCTTTTATTGGTTATGCAACTGTCCAAGAATGAATTAGATTACTGACTATGCATGGATGGATGGATGGATAGATGGATCATACAATGAATGAGTAGATATAAATAGTTAAGTTTTTGAAATATGCTCCTGACTGAGGCATAGATCTCATTGATTTGCATCAATTTACTGGTTACAGATAATGGTTTGCTTTGAAGAGGCCATGTATTGCATGAAGAAAGATATGGCTGAGCCTATCTAGCAGCAGGATTTTGTTCAGAAACATGAGTCCCGGAGATTGCTATAGAAAACAGTGTCACATGTAAAATATGATGCAGTGTTAAAACAGTATTGCTTCTTACCTCTTGCCAGTATTACACACTCTGATACAGTTCATGCAGATATTGTATGCCGTAGCCCAAATCACAGACCTCATACTGTGGTCTTCAGAACACATTACTCATACAATGCATCATACAATAGCTGGCATTTCTTCCATCTGCTATATAGAGGAGAGCAATGAAAACACGTGAATGTTTTGCTATAAAGCAATGACTTTACAAAAGAAAGAAGAAGGAGTGTATGAATATCAGGATGGTGATATGGCTGTCCAGCTGCACCCAAAATAATACATTTGAAACTGGACATGGGATTGATAAGAATTATTTCTTGTGCTAGACAGAGACAAACATGCTTTAAAATATATCTAATAAGAAGAGATAATGAAATTTAAACAGCAGACTTCTAACTATAAGGTACATATCAGAAATTCACAATGGCTTGCCACCAAAAAAAAACAACACAGAAGTTTAGTGCAACATAAGAGGACCCAACCGGGGGGGGGGGGTATTTCTGCAAAGATTATTAAAATAACATCAAGGAAAAGCAACAACTGGCACACATCCATCCACACACACACACACACACACACACACACACACACACACACACACACACACACACACACGCACGCACGCACACACACACACACACATACAAACACACACACACACACACACACACACACACACACACACACACACACACACACACACACACACACACACAAAACAACTCAGCCAGTCAATCAATGAATAAATTCTTAAGTGCAATTTTCTCTGCATAGCTTGGAGAATTCTTACTTCATTTGTGTTTCTTGTTTTTGAATTTTTAGATTAACAACTCTGTAACTATGCCACTAAAATAGAACAATTCATATGGGTAATCTTAAGCTTTCAGCTGTGCTTATCAGTGTTAATGCAACAAATGTGTTAACAATGGAAACACTTTCAAAAAAGAAGCTTGCAAAGATTTCTCTGAAGAATGAATGGCTTCTTTGAAATCTTAAAGGGCAGCTGCATGGACACATCAGCAAAATTCTTAGTTAAAAACATTGTAGACATACCACCACCACCACCACTGAAAATGACTTATGAATGTTTCAGTGAATGCCTAGCCTACATCCTTTGTGCATTTCTGCCTCATAGCTCTCATCATGACTGACAGCTGCAGTGAAATATAATCCATAACAAGGAACTAATATTTTGTATGCATCTTTCTTTAAATGTGAATTATAAAAGGTATATGTGGAATCAGTTCACAAGGGGGAAGAAAGGATTAAATAAAATATAATGATATGAAATTTGTATTTCTGATTTTCTGGATCAAAATTAACCTGCAGAATATTGATACTTGATAATGTTATCTGATGACTATTTTCCACACATAATGAAATACTTTGAAGTCCACATCAAGGAGGCTTTTCTTCATTATTATTTTTATTTTCAACTCACTTTCCCAGGATTGTTCTGAGATTCAGTATCGCACATTGTGTTACTGCTGGGAATATAAACTAGGTAAAGCAGAAGTGTCATTCAAAGTCATAGACTAAGTAGGCCTGCTGGGATATAATAATGAGGAAAGAGATGCAGAGATCTTCTTTCTTACTATGTGCCCATACACTCATATTTTAGCACATCATCTCACAGCCTCAGTTGAGAAGCAAAAAACAGAAACCGCAGGGACTTTGACTGACTAGTAGTTCACAAATCTTCAGGCATTTCACAAAAACCTAGAGGCATGCTTCCTATACATCACAGCCTGGTTATACTTTTCTAACCTCTGACTGAATTTCTTTCCTCATTAGTGCTGTCTGGTGAGTCTTGTTTATAAGTCATACTGACACTAGCTTGAAATAATAAACTAAATGATAAAAGAACAATAACAGCTCTCTATCTCCGCATACTGTTTATGCTTGGCTTTAACAACACATAATTATGTAGATTTACCAGTATCAGGTTACCTTGACATTCACCCTTTAGACTGCTAACTACAGCTAACTGTTACTTCATCAGCAAATGAGCTGCTACGAGTCATAACAACTGATAACAATGATCCACACACACAAAAATCAAGAAAAAGTCAAGGCTAGTGATTGTAGAATAAGCATGAGTTTATAAGGACTTTTGAATATTATCTTATACTATATTCATGAACCTTTTTTGAATATTTACTATCTTTTGTCTCTCCTTTTTTAAATTTTTAATCGGATTATTTTCAAAGTTGCACAAGTATGTAACACAATGACATTAACATACAATAGACACTGATTTGTCTTTCTTCATTATGGATATGGTAATTCAGCAAAATGTTAAATAAAAAACTAGCCATATACATTGCAAATCAGAAAAAAGACAGTCCGCGGGATTCAAGAAGCTCAGCGCAAGGACGGTTTTAGCCTTGCACTGAGCGACCTCACTACAGATGGCGCAGCAGTGCCATACAAATATGTATGAGGGTGCACCGCCGCAACCTCGACATGCACAGGAAACGTGTGTGAGTGCAGGGGGCGTGTACAAGTGCTCAACGAAGGCGTAAACATGCTCCAACACTTGCAAAACCTACTATGCCTACTAGTAGAGCCCGCCCCTAATAGTAAGTGAGTAATTCAGTGTCCGTGGATACCAAAATGTATGCTAAGCATACAAGAGTATCCACAAACAGTAAAATACACTCGAAGTAGTAAACACACAAGCACGTATTTGAATGATGAGCCCTGTCCCTAGAACTTTCACAATTAGATTCCCTATCCCTGTGTCCCTATTATACATTTGAATGCTGCAATATCAAAGGTGTAAGCAAAGTGCAGCATGTCTGTGTGCCGTTGCCCTCCACAGAGTGTAGCTTACACATCATATTCATTCAAACAGAGAAAAACATGCAGAATCAACTAAGTGTCAATAGTGTAATTTTATAGCATCCGCCTAACAAACAGGCATTCACGGTTCGAGCCCAACAATAGCACATATCATTTTCCATGTGGAATGAATGTCGTTTTGCCATAAAACTGACATAAGAGTATTGCATGAGATATTTAAACTTAAATATCATTCAAGCAAAGTGGCACTGTCATAACGAATAAGGTACTAGTAGGCAGGTGTAAGCACAGATAAGCAGCAGTAAACACATATAGGTACCAGTAAGCAAGTTTGAGTGCACATGCATGGGTGTAAGCAGTGCCCAGCATAGGAAATGGATATAAGTATATACAGATATATAATATATATATATATATATGTATATATATATATATATATATATATATATATATATATATACATATATATATATCCATCTATCTATGAAGAAAGAATGACATAACAATAAAGCATATAAAAGGAATGAGAAGGGAATCAACAGCAACCCCAGTATTATACAGCACTGTCAGCGTATGTCATATCCAGCTGGGCAGGGGTGAGCAAAGCACTGCTACTCACACCACAGACAGGATATTACCAGTGGGAGTAACATTGTTGATTTGCTAAGTCTACTTTACACACAGAGGGTAGTCCCTGGTGGGACTACCCAAACATTATATAGACCATTTGGCTTTCTGACCATTACACAGGCAAGTGCAGGTATTGTCAAGGACTAAATGGTGGGAGAGCCTGAGACTACATGGGGTGGGACAACATATGTGTAGGGCCCCTAATGCTCTGGAGAGGGCAATGTGTGGAGTTGTGTCATGGCTGCGATAACAAGTGGACAATGGAAGGTATGCGTGTATTTTGAACACGGGTGGGGTGGAGGAACTATGGGTATGAAATTATGGAGCCAAGCGTGCCAGGGTTGTATGGCCTGGTTCTAACTGGACCGCCCCATGGAGATCAGCGAGTTCATTATAGGTATATATGCATACACACATGCAGACATCAATATGTAGAAGTACATTCTCTGTAACACATGCATTCCATTTACAGACATAAATATCATGAATGTGCACTTACATACCTCGACAGTAGATAGAATAATAGGCTGTGCAGAAGAAGGACGGGATGAAACTACTATAACCAGAAGTGTGTATAATGTCCAAAGTCAGTGCTGTGCTGACAATAATCAAATGTGAGGACTTCCACACACAAGGAATCATTCCTGTGATCTGCCTGCTATGGCAACACCATTTACTAAACCAGTCTATTTGTAAAAGAAATATGCCAAACATGTACATAATTAGGCTCTCATGTGTAACGTGTGCGTTACCACATAGTCATACATAAGAATTAATTGTAGTGTCATGTTAACGGGAGTAAGCATGTAATGAAGTATAGAGTCTAATCTTGACATAAACACATGCGTGTCCCATGTCTCTCGTGTAACGTGTGCTACCACATAGTCATACATAAGAATTAATTGTAGTGTCATGTTAACGGGAGTAAGCATGTAATGAAGTATAGAGTCTAATCTTGACATAAACACATGCGTGTCCCATGTCTCTCGTGTAACGTGTGCGTTACCACATAGTCATACATAAGAATTAATTGTAGTGTCATGTTAACGGGAGTAAGCATGTAATGAAGTATAGAGTCTAATCTTGACATAAACACATGCGTGTCCCATGTCTCTCGTGTAACGTGTGCGTTACCACATAGTCATACATAAGAATTAATTGTAGTGTCATGTTAACGGGAGTAAGCATGTAATGAAGTATAGAGTCTAATCTTGACATAAACACATGCGTGTCCCATGTCTCTCGTGTAACGTGTGCGTTACCACATAGTCATACATAAGAATTAATTGTAGTGTCATGTTAACAGGAGTAAGGATGTAATGAAGTATAGAGTCTAATCTTGACATAAACACATGTGTGTCCCATGTGGGACAACCCAAAAATTGCGAATAGTATTCTTTTGGTCGCTCACATCACCAATGCTTGTGGACTAAATGTTTGGGAGTTCTGAGGATATGTGGAGTGTGTCAACCGATGGGATGGGTCTATAGGAGTAGGGAGTAGCCAATGTGTAGTGATGTGGATAAACCACGAATCTGACTGGAGAATGGATGACAGCAGTGTTAGGGAGACATTGGGGTGTGTGTTTGGGGAACCAGGGGCCAAGGGTATATGGGTATATATGCAAATGAATCAGCACAGCAATAGTGCATTGGTTAGAGCAACCCCCTAATGAACAGACATTCCCGTAACGAATCCCACTGTATCACATACCAATTACCAATGGTAATCCATACATGAACATATTGCAACATCTGTCTGCTGTATAACATGCAAAATATCAATTAAAAGATAACTGGAGTGAAGTGTCAGTGTCATAATGAATAAGGCACTAGTAAGCAGGTCAAGCATATATAAACACCAGTACGCATGTGTAAGTGCATTTGCGCGGGGTATGTATTGCTTTACAGACACACACACACACACACACACACACACACACACATATATATATAAATAAATATACATATATATATATATATATATATATATATATATATATATATATACGCATATACATATATATATATATATATATATATATATATATATATATATATACACACGCACATATATACTATATCTGTATCTATATATATATATATATATATATGTGTGTGTGTGTGTGTGTGTGTGTGTGTGTGTGTGTGTGTGTGTGTGTGTGTGTGTGTGTGTGTGTGTGTGTGTGCATAGATATACACAGATATACAGCTATGATAGGAAACAGCACACAAGAATGCACCTTTTGGTTTAAACACTTGGGCTTCGGACCAGTTGTTTTGCACTGAGAGGGTTTGTGGTCTGCACTGTAGTGGCAGAACAGGTAGCTTACATCCTTCTAGGTTAGGAACTGCTGATTGAGGGCTCAGTGTCTGTTATTCTAAAAGTGTATTAATTCTGGTTTAAGCACTTGGGCTTTCAGGCCAGCTATTTTACATTAAGAGGGTTCGTGGTCTGCACTCTTGTGGGAGGAGAGGCTGGACTCTGCCCTTCTGAGCTGGGAATTTCTGGTTAAAGGCTTATAGTGCATGCATATCTGAACTGCTTCTTACTGAAGTTGGTGCGCCTTGTTTGCTGTGGAATAGACTGGATTCGGGCCTGCTAGATCTAGCTTTGTTTGTGTAACTTGAGCACTAATCCAGGCATTCTCTAAAGTATTCAATTGTATTTATTACTGCTTGGTAGTAACTTGATTAAAGTGTATCTATCATTCTAAGTATTTTGGATTAAGCACTTGGGCTTCAGACCAGTTGTTTTACATTAGGAAGGTTTGTGGCATGCACTGTGGTGGCAGGACAGGTAGCTTTCATCCTTCTAAGTTGGGAACTGCTGACTGAGAGCCCAGTGTCTGTTATTCTTAAAGTGTATTAGTTCTGGTTTAAGCACTTGGGCTTCAGGCCAGTTATTTTATATTAAGAAGGTTCGTGGCCTGCACTCTTGTGGGAGAAGAGGCTGGACTCTGCCCTTCTGAGCTGGGAATTTCTGGTTAAAGGTTTATAGTGCCTGAATATTTGAACTGTATCTTACTGAAATTGGTACACCTTGTTTGCTGTAGCATAGACTAGATCCAGGCCTGCTGAATCTAGCTTTGTTTATATGCTTGTTGTTTGTTTGCTTGTTATTTCCCTGGAACGCTAATTCCACCTAATACTGGCTTCTCAGTGCTTCTGTGGATCACTAGTGATATCTGCATTGCTTACTGTACTTATTTCCTTGTTTCACTTGAAAGAAAGTTACTGTTTGTCGTTTTTGCATTTAAGTTACCTGTAACACATTGCACTTAAGTTACCTGGCACTTGCTCGCTAAAGCAATTATATAAGTCAGAACTAAAAATTAAAAGCACTACACCCTCACTCCCCACTGGCCCTTGTTTTCAATTATTAAGGAATTCTCAATATTATTCTAGCATGTCCAAAGGTCAGTTGTCAATCTCCTCTCTGGTCCAGCTGGTGAATCTGGGAATCTTGAGGCAATGTTACAACTGCCTCATGTACACAGACAACCCTCTCCTCCTCCCAACAAATTCCAACACATATGAGAGATGCAACCATATAGCCAAACTGAAGGCTAAGCTCTCTCAACTCAGTACTGGCATAACCAGTCAGGAGAAGGAAACCACACTCACTACAATTCCAGTCTCACATAGACCTACCACGACAGCAAACCAAACACATAATCACACAAAAACATACTCGGAGGCTCTAAATAAAGATCTGCCTAAGCAGCAGAGACCTCCAAAGCAGACAACCAAGCAACCGCTACCCCAAAACAAAACACGTGCAACACATATCTCACAAAGCCAGTGTGCTGAACAGTCACAGCCCTTAAGACTAAACAACACACCTGATACACTTGTAATAGGTGAATCTATCATCAGGCACACTGACGTCCCGCTCACCAGGCTGAACAAGGAGAGGGTCACGGTGAGCAGCCTGTCAGGCGCTAGGATCCGTCACATAACACAAGCACTCAAGTCACTCCAAGGCAAGTACAAATATGACTCAGTCATTGTCCATGCTGCTGTGAATGACCTGAGATGTACCTCCCTGGACTACATGAAAAGAGACATAAAGGAGCTCTCTGAGTATGTAGCCCAGGCCGGTATGACCCTGACCTTGAGTAGCATCTTACCCTCACCAAGAATGATGCCACAATATGAAGACAAGATGATCAATGTCAACAATTGGCTTAAGTACTGGTGTCATTCAAAGGGGATCCAATGCCTGTCAGCTTGGGATGATATGCTGGACAAGCCACGATGCTTCGCTAGGGACGGCTTGCACCTGTCACCCCTGGGCTTTCGGATATTGGCAAAGGCTCTTGCTACCCCCATAGTGCATTTTTTAGGCAAGGCTCAAAAGACAAACCCACCTCCATAGGTATCACAAGGGATAAGAAACTAAGAGTAATGCTACACAGAAGTCTAAATCTCAAGATGCACGCACTCGAAACTCTCCTTAGCATGGAGAACATCGATATCTGTGCAGTAACAGAAACCTGGTTCAGGGCTCCAGAGCACCCCAGCACTACCAGGTTATACCTCATACCATGCTTTCCGGCCCCAAAACTTGGACCGAACCACAAAAGGAGGGAGAGTATTGATATTCATCAAAGATACCCACACCTCCAGGTTGGTGGCAAAGCACGAAGCATCAGAGACTATCCATGTGCAACTAACAGTGGGTAAAACTGCCTTCCAGTTTATAGCCTGCTACAGACCACCCTCCCAAACCCAGGAACCCCACTCGGCCTTTCTGAGAACACTGGAAAATATGAAGGGCTCTCCAAACACCATTATATTGGGCGACTTCAACTACCCAAACATAGACTGGGAGCATTACTCTAGCTCCAACACCCTAGCCCAAAGGTTCCTAGAATTTATAAACTCAAATGCTATGGAACAACTTGTTACCACTCCCACAAGAGGGGAAAACATACTGGACCCGATCATCACCAACATGGGGACTCTATGCTCCAGACCAGAAGTGTATCCCTCACTGGTAAGATCAGACCATAAACTAATCTCACTGGATATTCACATCCTGACCCCACCCCCTGCCCAGAAAACCACAGTGAAAAACTTCTCTAAAGCAAATTTCACACTCATCAAAACCGAGGTGCAATCCTTCAAAGTCCCCGGGCCTGTGGAAAATACGGCCCAGACCACAGAATCCTTTATAAACGCATTCTATGAACACCTTCAGGAATGCATGGATCATGTGATCCCAAATAAAAGCAAGACCCAATCCTCCAAAGGCAGACGTCCTGTCTGGTGGACCCCAGCCATAAACAAACTATACAATAGAAGGAGGAAGCTACTAAATGATAGAGCAAAATCCCAAAAAGGGAAGGCATCACTGATCAGTATTAGCAAAAAACTACAGGCACTCATAAAATTGTCTAAGGCCAGCTTCGAGAGAAAAATTGCACAGGACACTTAGGATAATCACAAGGCTTTCTTTAGTTATGTTAGGAACCTGGGTGGTAATTCCCAGATATGCTCAGAATTAGTCCAAAATGACAAAAAATACACTGAACCCACAGACATTGCCAACATCCTAGCTGACAGGTTCAGCAAACTCCCCCACCAAAAGGGCAAATATCTATCCCAGCAGAGTGCTGCCCCCCTGACATCTCAGATGCTCAGGTAAGAGCCGCCCTCTCCAAAGCAAAAAACACAGCATCAATGGGACCAGACAGTGTCCCGGCTGCGTCTACATGAACTCCAAGAAGAGCTAAACCCAAACATAAAACTACTGTTCAATCTCAGCCTTACTACAGGATATGTGCCCAAAGAGTGGCGTACAGCAACAGTGGTCCCTCTCCATAAAGGTGGTGCCTCAACGGATCTTGGAAACTATCGCCCCATAAGCCTGACTAGCTTGGTCTGCAAAGCTATGGAAAGGATCATCATGGACCTCATAAATAAAGATATTGGGGACCTACAGACACTGTATCCTACCCAGTTTGGCTTTGTTAAGGGCAGATCCTGCCTCTTAAACCTGGTTTATTTCTTTGAAACAGTCACCAAGGCCATTGACGAGGGGAAGGTGGTCCACACAGCCTACCTGGACCTCGCAAAGCCTTCGATACAATACCCCACTCGGGCATTATAGATAAGCTCACCAGCTTAAATATAAACCCCTATGTCACTAGATGGATTGCAAACTGGCTCAAGGACAGAACCCACATGGTTAGAATTGCTGGAGCCATGTCAGACTCCAAACCAGTTACAAGTGGTGTCCCACAAGGCTCAGTCCTGGGACCTCTCTTGTTCGGTATATATTTCTCGGAGGTACAGGCCAACACGGAAGGACTGTGGCTGACCAAGTTCGCAGATGACTGCAAACTGGGCACCATAATCGACTCTCCAGCCAACACAAGCATTCTCCAAAAGGGCCTCATAGAAACAGACAACTGGTGCCAGAGCCATGGCCTCAAGCTAAATGCCAAAAAGTGTATAGTCATCCCCTTTGGCAAAAACAAAGTGCCCACAAATTACTACATAGGTGGTCATCCATTAAGTACAGAAGAAGTAATTAGGGACCTGGGGACCCAAGTTGATAACAATCTCTCATTTGACAACCACGTGGCCAAAGTGGTTAGAAAAACATTTTATATAGCCCACCTAATCATGAAGGGATTCACATCTAGATCAGGGGAGGTCATTGTGCCTCTTTACTCATCCCTCATCAGGCCCATAATTGAGTACAATGCCCCTTTTGGGATGTACCTTACCAGACACCTGCAGCAACTGGAAAGACCCCAAAAGTACCTCACCAAGAGGATCAAAGGGCTCAAACAGATGCCATATGCTGCCTGGTTAAAGAAACTCCAGCTCTACTCAATGGCATACCGCCTGTTCAGAGGCGATCTGTGCCTGACGAATAAAGCCATGTCCAACCCGGAATTAATGCTGCACCTCAGAAAATCCAAATCCCATTGAGCTACGCGCTTGAGAGACTTGAACCTCAGCACTGAAATAAATAGGACATGCTGGAGGGACAGATTCATAACCCAGAGGCTCCCTTCACTCTGGAATAAAATCCCAGTCCAGGTTAGGCAGAGTCCCTCATTGACTCTCTTCAAGAGGAATCTTGATGCGTGGATGGGAGATCGTAGGTTTACCCCGGGTATCACTTCTGTGTCACTGTTAGACAGAGGCACAGTATACTAACCTCGAAAAAGGGCATAGCAAAATAAATTTAAAATGGGTGGCGAAAGCCAAACACATTCTGGCTAGGCTTATAAATGCCCTAGGGCAGATAGTCTAGTATGAACCTATGAACCTATGAACCTATGTTCACAGGCTATGCCAATGGAAGTGAGGAGCTCAAGCAAGAAACATGAAACACGTAGCATGCCCTTCTACCCCCCCATGCAAACAATGTAAAGAGTCCACTGCTCCCCAGACCACAGGCAGGATACAACTGGAAGGCTACACAGTGCACCCATGATTTCTAATCTTGGAACACGGTCTGGAGCGTCCCTTGCGGGACACCCCAAAAATTGCCAAGACCAAAAGAAGGTGATAGACTGAAACCAAATCCAAAAACACGCTCAAAACAACACCGGAAACAAAACTGTAAGACTGTAATCCGTCTCTGCTAGGCTAGTCAGTCAAGTGGTGAACCGGACTTGGACCAAGGAATTAAAAACTGTTTATTGAATATACACTGAACAACATGGTAAGTGCTTTCATCTGCATTTGCAGACTTCTTCAGACCACTTTACATCAATATGTGATACGTATTTAATAACTTTTTGGCGCCAAATTCATTAATAATTTTAAAAACCACTTCCATTTAAAGTGCCAGTACAGATGTCATATAAAAACACAATAAAATTCATTTTTCCCCATACAATCAATACCCATCAGGTGTATATACTCAAAAAAGTAAACTCATCAACTAAAAGGACTTAAAGAGAATAGATAAAAAAACAATATAATGTTGTGTATACAAAATGGGATTAAACGTAAAAAGAATGTTGGAGAGTGCTAAAAATAACTTGAACCCTACGAAACAGGATGCCTTCACTAAAAAATGCGGTTCATGTAGACAATGTTTTGCTATATATGAGAATAAGGGGTGTAAATTGGATGATATTAATAGGACCTACATTAAGTTTAAGAAAGGGAACTGTTATAGAACCAATATAGTATATCTTGCTAAATGTATGTCATGTACAGCTTTCTACATTGGGAAAACTGAAAGGCAGTTTAAGAAGCGGATTTATGAACATCTGTATAGGATTAAGGTCCAAGATACTAACAATGCCTTATACAGACATATAAAAGAGTATGGTGACACTCATGTTTTTAGATTTGCTATAATTGATCAGGTATTTAGTTTACCACGGGGTGGTAATTTCAAAGCCCTTCTAGGAAAAAGAGAAAGTATGTGGCAGATGATGACTAATTCCACCAAGTTCCCTGGCATCAATGATTTTATTTCTATCAAACCCTTATTGCAGTTATTATAAGATGAATGTTTTTTTTATTTATGATTTTATCTGATATGAAACCAATATATGTATTTTTAGGATATGTGTTGTTAGTAACATATTAAGTGTTAGCATTCCACACTTCTTATTTATTAGTTATTTATTTGGTTTTATTCCCCTTCAATGCTACTTTGTGCAGTGTGTATTTTGTGTAGTTCTATTTTAAGTATTCATTAGGCAGAGTTGTCTTTATTGTACACAATATTTATGTTATTATTTTCATAGCATTCATATATGTGTATATTTCCAAATATTTTATGGTAGTAGATATCATCAAATATTGTTTTTTATCTATTCTCTTTAAGTCCTTTTAGTTGATGAGTTTACTTTTTTGAGTATATACACCTGATGGGTATTGATTTTATGGTGAAAAATGAATTTTATTGAGTTTTTATATGACATTTGTACTGGCACTTTAAATGGAAGTGGTTGTTAAAATTATTAATGAATTTGGTGCCAAAAAGTTATTAAATACGTATCACATATTGATGTAAAGTGGTCTGAAGAAGTCTGCAGTTGCAGATGAAAGCACTTACCACGTTGTTCAGTGTATATTCAATAAAAAGGTGATAGACTGGCCATTCTGGCCGTGGTGTATACATACTTGGAATACAAGGGTAGGAAACCCTGATGACCCATGAGCCAAGACAATTATATGAAATGGGTCCCGTGAAGTGGAGAGTGGGCAGCATGTAGTGGTGTGTCCAGAACAGACCAGGACCCAGACTAAGGATGGGTGCTGTTGAGGAGGTGAGGGTGGGGGAACTATGGGTAGCTACTTATAGGTCTAGGTGTGCAGGTGTTGGCTGATCTGGGCCTATATGGACAGCCCTAGGGATGTAAGCGAATGAGTTCATTGGACAGAGGCGTTGCCCAATGAGCAGCTATACCCACTACGATTCCCACTGCAGCAAAGTGTAATCTATATGGCAAAGAATGGAATAACCAGATGTAGACATATATATGTAGAGGTATGTGTGTGTATATCTACCCATAGCAACATAGAGATAAGCCTCTCCCTCTTTGTAGTACAAATGTATACATACAGAGACAGAATACAGATACATACCCACATATAAATATATACATATGCAGACACCCATAGACCCAGATGTGTTGAGATATATATATATATATATATATATATATATATATATATATATATATATATATATCTATATATATATATCGATAGGCAGCAAAATATAAATATACATTTATGCATACATATACAGATATATCTGTATATAGTAATGTACATTATATATATATATATATATATATATATATATATATATATATGTGACAGTAAATATACACATGTATATAGCTAGGGTATGATAGAGCAGTTACGTGTAACATATGTTCACAGGCTGTGCATATGGGAGTGAGGGGTTCAATAAACAAATGTGTAACACGTAGCATCAACCCCCCCACCCCTCCAGCTAGGTGCAGAGCCAACAGACGTGGAAGTCCAAGGCTGGGCCCAGATGTGCTGGTGCCTGGTTTCATGGCCAGCTGAAGTGGGACAGGAGGTTCTGCTGGGACCTCCAAACCCATACAGCCTATGGTGTTGCAGTTTAAATACAAATATGGCTTAGTAATAGTCAACAGCATTCAGGATTACTTACAACAGCATGCATAGATATGACCATCAACCCAACACAACAGATGGTATACAGTTGCAGAGAGAGCACAGCACATGCATATATACTGCATGACATCTGTACAATGTGTAGAAGACTTGTTGCAGCAGCTATGAACCGTGGCCTATTATTGGTATGTCATTGAGAACCCCAGACAGTGTCTCTCATACCACTGTTTCATGTGGCATATCTCCAGTCAGGAATGCAATGGCAGTAACTCATCTCTATCACCATGTACTGGCTGCAATCCTCACACTATCCTCCTGCTGTTCACAGATGTGTGTTCAGTGAGTAACACAGGAAACAAATAGTTCCACACACTGACCAGTCCACGGATGGCCCTACAGATGGGGGTCCCTCACAAATGGAGCACTGTCTTGTCAGTTTTAAAACATGCAGAATAGCCATTACCACACACACCTTGTTAAACATGCAGTTGTCTCAATGAAGCATAGCTGCACTTACATGCTGTAGTCATGTCTGGCACATCACCCTCCTGTCTTTAGGCTATTTCCCACTGTGTATGTAGTTTGAGGAACATCCAGATATCATCTGTGATGCCGTTTACCAAACACCAGACCCAGGTACCACTCACAGTGACTGTCATGGGCAAACACCAACATGATGTTCCTAGATATTGTACTGTGTTCTTCATGCGAATGGCTATGGGAACATCATTGCAGCTGTTCCACAAGCAATCAGCTAGAGGAGGATTGCAATAGGTGCAGAGGCTATCACCCGAACATGACCATCACTTACAATAAACAAGCTGCATCCACCAGAGAGTGTGTGGGAGGGACAGGAAGAGGCAAAGTACATCAGAGAAGGGCTTGGAGACTAAAACCTAAGCAACGTCTGTCACACACCTACCAGTACAGGGATTCAAACCCCTGACTGACTAGTCATTACTATTATAAGTGCATGCAGTTACTCCATGTGCCACAAAGCTGACATGTCGGTGTGCCTTAAGAACATATATGTGGTTGGTGTGCGACATCTGCAACAGAGATATAGTAGACAGACATTAGGTGTAGCACACATGGCTGTTCACATAAACAGATGTCATTGTCAACACAGCCACACTCTCTAATGGACTCACATTGACACTCTTTGCCAGGCCCACATATACACTCCCAAACCACATAGTTTGCCACACTGCAGTAATGCACAGGTACTACATGCACAACAGGGGATATCCAGAGGTTCTAATGGCTAGGGCATGTGAATGTGTTTGACATCTGTCGGTATGCCAATGGAGGTTATACTGGGAGTGACTGTGGTTGGTTGGGAGCATCATACCCCCCCCAAGTAGACACAAAGCGCCAGTACTGATATGCATGTGTGCATTGCTACATGGGTGTGTAGTGGTTGGCTGTGTAAGATGGCTGTCCATGCCTGGGTGAGGGGTAATCCCTGGCATCATGCCACCCGACAATGGTGTGCAGTGTGGTACAGGAGTGTAGTGTCTGCAATGTCCTACACAGATGGGTATTGTATGAACTGTCCTGACATCCTGGTTACCATTGTGTATGGCCATAGCTTTGCATTGTATGCCATGTCTGTGCTTGATAGTCCTTGACATGGACATTGCCTGGGATGTGCATGTCCCACAATAATGTACAGTGACATGTACAGGTGTACCTGGTTTGGCTGGCACATGTTGTGGACACAGATCGTTATCTTCCAATATGCCAGTACTGGCCTGGTGTGGCAGAACCTGCTTATAGTCAGCAGGTTGATGCTGCACCTGCATTGATAGCATGATACAGCTATTCCCTGGTGTCAGTGGCATTGGTCCATACAGGGTGCATGTGTAAGGCATTGTATGGCCTCTGTGGATCACATTTGATGGCACCACATATGTTGCAAGCATCCAGTGGGGAACATAGTGAAGGCACATTGTCCACAATTATGTGCCTATTCTACTACTGTACAAGTTGCCATGCCCTCTGCAGCCCACTGCAATCACACCATACCTACTATTTGTCATCAATGTGCAGGGTACTAGCAACATAGCGGGATATTCTAGGGAAGTGTGTTTGTGTATGACACATGGGTTCAGGACGTATTCCGGGTAATAGTAGGATTGCATACTTTGTTCACCAGGCTTTTTGCCAAATGTAGGGGTATGGCTTGCCAGCACAGTCCCTTGGCTGATTGACATCTGTACTCCTTGTGAGGTGAATATTGTGACATATAAGATGGACACCATATAAGAAAACTACAAAATCTGCTCCCCAACATGTCCAGTGGTTAGACACTCACAGCCACCTCCACACAGGCTCTGACAGTCAAACACACACACACTTGCCATGTCCTGGAATAGACCTCCTACCTTACTAGTGTATCACACTACAACATTACGCAGTTACAGCACGTGCTATGGAGATTACTGGGTTACAACAGTCCCAGAGGTGTATGTCTAGATGGGTGACATCAGCAGGATTGCCAAAGGTGGTCATGTGAATTGTAAAGAGTGTGCATACTCTAAAAAGAATTGCTCCCATTTCAGGCAGACAGAGACACACACACAGTTGGCATGTCTTGGATTAGAACCCCTACCTAACTAGTTTATCACACTACAGCAATACGCAGTTACAGCACATGCTATGGAGAATAATGGGTTACAGTGGTCCCAGAGGTGTATACATAGGTGGGTGACATCAGCAGGATTGTCAAAGAAGGGCATTCCACATGCACCGTGGGTTGTACATATCTGTTACCTGCATTTACCTGCTGATTACCATCACAAAAACACAATTACACCTGCTTAAAAGTGTCTTATGCTGTCCTAATTGACAGTATCAACAAGGCTTACAGGTCTCGAATGCTGGGCCATGCACACTGAGGTCACCGGACGTACCACTAAGACATCTGGGTTGTACGCATGTTGCATAGAGTCTATAATGCACATCCTACTACAGGTATTCCGCAGTACTGAAATCAAATGGGACAGTCCCTTTGTGTACATATGTACATTTGAATGTACTGTACTCTGTGAAACAACAAACACAAGTCTACATCTGTACAACTGTTATACCTACATATATATATATATATATATATATATATATATATATATATATATATATATATGTATATACACACCTACGAGATGTGTACACACACACACACACACACACACACACACACACACACACACACACATATATATATATATATATATATATATATATATATGCATATACACAGACACAGCCATATACATATATATATATATATATATATATATATATATATATATATATATATATATATATACACACACACACACACACACACACACACACACACACACACACACACACACACACACACACACACACACACACACATGTCTGTATGCTCTTTGTGACATAGAAGGGTTCCAAAGAAACTGACGTGTACACAAAACAGAGGCATCTCTTGTGTTATAACATTTAAATCATAAGCAGTTCACCAGAGAAGGGATGGCTGTTGTGTATGTGGAGTTTGTGGTGGGGAATGATGGCTAATTTAATCTACCCCGGGGATTGTGGAGTTAGGGTGGGAGAATGATGGGTATGGACCTACACCCCAGCGACCACTTCTGTGTCACTGCTCGACAGTGGCACAGGGAAGTAACATACCCAACTATAGTCATGCTTGACTGTGTATTCTTTACCATTCCTAACTATGTAATACTTTGTAGACACCGGTCACCACAGATGGCTACCACGGTGTGCTAAAAGACATTACACATGTGTAAGCCTGGCTACAGGGTAGTCACACACACATATATGCACACACTTGCCAGTATTGTGCATACACGTCTTGCCTATGTAAAGGTATCTAGTACAGTGGTATGCAGTTGGGGCATGTGCCACAGAACACATACAATTACACTTACTGATTCCACATCTGAGCTTGGTGACATCACAGGACCGATTACTTGCAGTGGGTAGGGGGGAAGAGAGAGATATAGCGGTTGACAAGGATAAAGGCCAGTGCAAAAGGAGGTATCTCTTTGGAATGCAGCAAAACCCGCTTCCAAGACAGGATGCAGACAGAAATACAACCACACTCAGGCATTTGCTGAGACACACACAAACACACTCAGCCATTTGCTGACACACACACAAACAGTTGCCAGTGGTGGGAACAGAACTCCGGCCTATCTAAGGATCACTATTACAGTACTATGCAGTTACGAGATGAGCCACAGAGATTTCACATCCCAAGGCAGTCAGACTGCCCTTCTACAATTGCCAACAACAGGGAGACTGACAGTTACGAAGTACATAGCTGTAGACCTGTGTGTTTAAAGTAGGTGTCCATTACAACCTGTATGCACAAACAAGACACACCATCTGCAGGTAGGCCAGAGAGGTATAGTTGTAGCACAACAGGAACCTGAGCTGGAGTATGGCCATCTGCAGAATGGAAAACTTCTATCACTATATGGGGTTACAGTGGGCATGCCCATACACTTAGTAGCACAGGGTCATTTGGGATGCACTATGACTATGTCTACACAAGGTTATACTGGGCATGCTCATACACTTAGTAACAAAGGGCTTGTTGGATGCACTGATTCTAACCACTGAAGGCTGCTGTGCGCATGCTCAAACACTTACATGTACAGAACATGTTGTAATGGACTCCTATTGTAAACACACATGTTTACAGTTAGGTACATCTTACCTGTCAGTATATATGCACATCATACTGGTTTACTACCTGATACCTATATGTGGCCTGTAAATTATATATCTGTGTCTGTACTGTGTGATACACATGCATACATGTACATGAAGTGACTGACATATATATGTTACATATACGCAGTCATGCATGTGTGGACGTGACAGACAACAGGTTACCTGGGTTGCACAGGCGGATTCTACCTACAGCATGTGTCACACACCTTGCTGCCATGAAAGGCTTACATTGATAGCAGGTTGTGGACAGTGGCATTATATGTAGAACAGTGGCATGTGCAAGCATAATGTGTGAGCCACCTTGTGTAATGGTACTGAGGTGCAGGTGACAAGATGACCTCTCCCGGCTGTGGTAGTAGTTGTCATTATTAGCAAGACTGCTACCCTAAGTATATCTCACATTGGTCATATACACAAGTTCTGTCACTGTCCGTCAACTTACTTGGGGCATTTGCTACCAAGCACATTAATACCACGTGCAGTGATGTCATGGTACGGGTGGCATCTGCTAGACAAAAACAATGAGCCAATGTCCTGCTGTTATTATGAGGTCACCCAGTGTCTGTGATTCAGGCTGTCATGACTGAACGACGAGCCTCCAACACAGAGTAAATGCATCCATGTTACACGTGTGTGGATAATACCTAGGTCGCATTTACCCCTATAGCCACATTCTAAGGCAAATGTCCTACACACAGAAGTAACACTCTGCCACCTACATGACAATTGCATTGGGTGCCTATGCTAACCTGTGCTAGATGTGTGGCTTTAGTAATCGATTAGCTCAATGTAGAACATACAATGGGGAATACCGACATCTGTGCAGTGAGGAACACCTGGCTGAAGGCTCTGTAGTGCACACTTGCACTACCACCATATAACTCAGATCCAGACATGTGGGACATAACAGTGGTATGGACGATACCAGGTGGTGGTGTACACATATTCATAAAGGCTACTCACATGTAAGGACCACTGCTTTGACATAATGCATCACAGATGAGTCAGGTACAGGTGACAGAGGCAAATGCTGCATTCTAGGTTGTATTCTCATATACACCCACCACCTGATTCCCAGACTACCAATCCACATCCATATGTGGTATGACATAGTATGGTAGACCACCAGATAACCCTTGATTGGTGGACTGTACCTAGGCCTACAGCAACTGTACAATGTACCCGTGTACAGACACAGCTGCATAATGTGTTATGCAATGCAATAATACCACTGTTTGTAACCTGCTCAGTTGTACACATATCAGGGTCCCTCGGATGATGTCAGCATTAACATGGTCGACTGTTGCTGTACACCAGTAACCAACACCCTCATGGTTGAATATGACCTAACCATACCTGCCCTGGATATGTACATCCCACACTCATACAACATGTATTACATTATCATAGCTTTTATTTATCTTTCTACATATAGGTGGCTACAGTCATTGCACACATGTAAATGGCAGATAGCATGCTAACAGTACATAAGGTTTGATATCCATGTTGACAGAGGTAATATCCTCTCTCTACTGGTCACCCATGACACCTATCATATCATACAACACCCCATGTGGCATGTATGTCTTTAGACATATCCACCTAATGCAATGCCTACAAACATACCCAAAAAACAGGACCATAGGACCTACACAAGGTCTGTATTGACAGACTCAGGGAAATCCAGCTCTGCACTGTATGTTCCTGAGTAGTAACAGGTTATATGTTCTTGACATGTACAGCCATGTATGGCCATAGCTCCTACATATACCCCATGTCAACAATTGCAAGCCATGCATGCTGTGTGCTGTCTGGACATTAGCCTTAGTACCACAATAGCCAGTACATGCTGGGGTGAGATGTTTGCAAGCCACAGACCTCGCACATGCTTGAATGAGTGTACTGCCTAGCTCTAACAGAACACATTGCTGGCACTCTTCCAGTACATGTGAGGTGTGTGTGGCAAATATGATGTACTCACTGTTGACCATTACAGTACCCTGACTTCACCATGGCACTGTCAAGTAACAGTTTGCAGGAGCATGACATGGAATAATGCTGTGTGTGTCACGCTGATATGTGCTGTTGTCATAGATGTACACTTGGCTACTCAGTGAAGTGGTGGTGTCCTACCAGTACATGAATCCAACATCCATTATGGTATAATGCTAGCCTATGTTTCACACATGGTGTGGGGAAGGTGTGGAATGTATCCTCTTGCCCTGCTAGTGCATGTACTGATGTAGACCACATATGTGTACATGTATTGTTGTTTGTGTAGATTCCATGTGTGTGCAGTGTCTGATGTCTGAAGGTGACTGTTGTCTTAGTACATCATGCTGTTGCAATACAGCCTCAACACTGCCAACTGTATATAGTGATATGCTCTAAGTGCAGTAAGCCGTACATGAGGTATGGACGGATGTCTGGACATGACTGCTATGTGGTGGGGCTTCTTTGCAGATGAATGATTACTGAGGACAGCTCACTGGTGTGTTACAACTAGTCCTACAATAACCTGTGTACCTGCTAAGGTCAGGTTTTGTTAATTGAAGTGGAAGACAGACAATGTAGAATGCTGTAAGGGTGACACTGAAGGCAAATCCCATGACACCTGTAACAGTAATAAGTCCCCCGTGCATATATTGTGCATATATTAGCACAGTTGTCATAGGAAAGAGTCAATAAGGATTGTACCGGATGTGATAGTGCTGTACTGCTGTAGTACCTATCATGAGATAGCAATGTGTTTGATTCACAGTACTGGCACATGTGGGTGTGTGTCCATATATGTCACGTATGGTTGGGAATACATCCCACATGTTATCACTCTCCTGAACACTGTTGGTGACACCAGTACAGAGTGAAGTGTAGAAAGAAAGCCATAGGCAGGTGGTTAAACCACACACATGTAAAGTGTCTGTATGTGTGCGACATAGGTGTATATCTTTGTGAATGCCAGTGTGTGTGTGTATGTGTGTGTGCATGTGTGTGCTATACAGTGTGAGCTACTGACATGGTTCATAGCCATGACTAGGTTCACATACAATACATATCTAATGTGGAATGTGACCCATGTCACCGAGATGTATACACAATAAGCCCTAATGTGGAATGTGTGACACAGGTCACAGGAGGGTATACGGATGACACCCCTGCACATCTGCAAGCATATTACTGATACCTGCCAACTATGCCCACACATGGCTAACTTACAAGTTTTCTATGTCCCACATGCCATCTGTGTACATCACACACATTTGGAGCAGGCATGACCATGACGTCTGACACCAGCAAGGTGAATCTACTTTATCTGTGGCTTGATGTGGATGTATGTGTATGTTGTAACACATGCATGTATTTGGATACTGTATAGGTGAATGCTTCCATGTCGTGACACACTCCAGGTGTTCAAGACATGTTATGTGGTGGTTTCATGTTATGCCTACACAAGCTGTGCACAGGCCTGTATGGTGTTTAGTGTTTCACATCTGCAATATCACCATTACACAAAGGCCATAGTTGTATAGTGTCGAGCCAATGTACAACAGGGTGTACACACATGTACATCACTTCTACTGTGTGCTTTGCTTCATGTCTCTGGCCATCATCCATGGCCATGTGTACACATGTGCAGTCCAATGGTTGTGATGGCCATCTTATTTCACATGTCAGTGTTATCCCATATGACATACACCCATAGATGTCATATGCTCCACTGAGGACAGGGTTGTGCAGACAAAGGGTGGTATGTATGGGATGTGAGACATGTTTTGCAGGATAGTTGAGCAGTGTTGCAGTCAGCCCACTACATGTCATGGACATGTCTGATAGCACATGACATTGTGTGACATTCATAGCAAGGGTATACTCCACAAGGGTGTATTCTGTGGGCCGGGCATACTCCAGCTCCAACACATTTAGTGTGTGTGCACACATATGCTCTCTGTACAGTACTGTTCGTATTCCCAACATGTGTAATGCTGGTATGTAGTACCTGCCCCTACAGTGGAACACACCTCCACCATTGTATTCACTGTTGTCCACACATCTGGAAATGACAGTTTGGAAGGTTTAGTGTAGGTGTTTCATATAGTCTACAATTTTTTCACATAGGTAAACAGTGTGATGCATTGCAGGTCTGACCAGTGTCCATTACCAGGACCACCATACATTATGTGTATGTGTGTTAAGGCAGATAGCATGTAATTAATATGTTCCATGCATTATCAAGTCTGGTAAATAATAACAATCTCACCTGACACAGGCTGCTGTCACTGCAAAACACCAGAGGTACCTAAACAAGAGTGTCACAGCAGTAAGATTATTATCCACACCTGTGTGGCAGCTACAGGGTGCAATGTCTATGTTAGCACATAAGCCAGTACAATGCAGTATACTATGAAGTATGCACATTTGTGCATACATAGGGTAGCAGACTATGGTATGTGGCATGTGTGCATACATGCCTTGCATATGATGTTACATTACATATTGTACAGGTGCATGTGAGTGGGGGCTGGGTGAGTGCCCCCCACCTGTTGCATCTTATTCCCTGGTGATTGCATTAGCAAGCTGTTTCACCTGTCTTATCTGGTCAGTGCAGTGTCGGCACACCTGCTGATAGGTGCGATTGTGACCACCAACAACATTTACCCTCCTGCAGAGTTCCTCCCACAGGGCATCCTGCTGTTGTGCATCTTGTGGCATATGGCTGAAGAGCATTGTGCAGTTGTCGAGGAGGTATGGGATGAGGACCTCATCCTCCAAGTGGCTGTATGGCGGCAGTTGGCTACAGGGCATACCTGGAAGACATAATGATGGAGACAGGTCACACTAACTCACAGAGAAGTACAGCAGTACAGCTGAACATACATGTGTATCACATTTATTAAGTTTACAAATACGTCTTTGTAGATCTACATGACACTAACAACACTGACATGTATAAGTCACACATTTGATACCTGTGTGTCATGTGATGACATTGCTCACACACCATGTGGATGTTGTCTTGACGTGGACATGTCTGTTTGCCTGTAGTGGTTTCTTTACCTATCAGCACATGCCTGGATGTGTTCACATTAATGCAATCAACCTTAATGCTGTGTATATGCCACATATATAATCATACATAGCCATTAGGGACATGACCTGTGACCCTGCAGACTTGCAAATATGTATGTGTTTTTTCCATATACATCTACATGGCACTGCAAAGCTGTGTAGCATCCTGCCAGGTATTGCCTGTTTTGTGCATGTGTAACACATGGGACAATAGCTAGTCTGATGGTATTTGTGTGATTGGATATCAACTATGGCATGCATGGTCATAGTGATGTGGTAGGCTATATGCCCTGGGCCATTTATGAGCCTAGGCAGACAGGTTACCTAGCTGTAGGCAACAGACAGGTAATATTTAGTGGCCAGTTCAAGCAGTGCCACAGAACTGATACACATGGTTACTGATATATTTGGCATGCGGTCATCACACCATGTCACAGAGAGGGGCAATGTGCAGCTTCGCTGGACAGGAATGCATAGTATGGCAAGAGTATGTTAAGTGTATGGAACAGGGATCTGTCAGGCATGTTGTGATCCTTGTACTAGAAAGGTGGATGCCCATGATGTATGTGTTTATTTGGGATCAGGATGTGTTAAGTGTAGCATGTCCAGCAAATCTGGGTTGGACATGGCTTTATTCAGGGTAGGCTCCATGCTACAAAGTGGAGCTAGGGATTGTGAAGGGCAGTGTAGGCCATCTACACATGGGCAATAACCCTTAAAGGAAATATGTGATCTATTATGGGTCACATGGGTGTTGAGTATGGCTGAGCAGTTATCTCTATATTCCTGGAAGGCACCCTGTTATGATTAGTGGTGCCACATATGAGAACCTGTCTTTTGTGGTGACGTAACTATCAAAGGCAAGTACTGTCCAGCTGCATCTCATAAACACAGTTGACATTATGTTGACTGCTGCCTAGGTGGTAGGTAATGGATACAGGGTTTGTAACATAGGGGATGACAATGCAATACTTAGCTGTCAGAATGTTGTCATACATCACACACCACACATCTGACACACTAAGGCCCATCTGTATGTTGAATACAGCACATGAGTCGACATTTGCTCCTAGTTCATAGTCATTTACAGACATCGATAGGCTGATGCCTTCTGTGTTAGTCTATGTGCTATAGATATCAAAGAGGGGGAGTACCAGGAATTACCCTTGTATTACTGTGGCTGGCACTGGTTTGATGTGCGTGTATTCATTGGACAGCTTTTGTAGTGTGGGTTCTGCCAGCAGTCCAGTTGCCAGCCACTCCTGTGACATAGGAATATACACCTAATTTACTGAGTGCAGCTGGAACACAGTATGGGTGACGGTGTCCTACGACCTGGCAAGATCATGATATGCAGTGTGAATCAACCCTATTGTCATTTACATCTGTGCTGAATACATAAATTACATTGACCAAGGTTCATGGCCGTACAGACCAGATTCGGCAGGGTAGTTGTGCACTATGTCCCATTATCAATGGTGTCTCCCCCTTTGTGGGGTGTGATAACTGTTGCTGTGCACCATTCAGTGTGTACACAGCCTGACATGGAGCTATGATTGAACATGATGAGTATGTGGATAGCTGAAGGTTCTCACATTTGTGAAGGATACACCCTGGGATGTTGACAGGTCCCATGAAAGCTGTATGTATGGCATTAGAGAGTGCAGCTTGCACCTGCATAGTCGTTAGTACAGGGGCCCTGTAGTGTACATGGATATATTACCAAGTGTACCTGTTGGGGGTGGGGAGAGATGGGAGTGGATTTAGGTTCTCCAAGATCCTATCTGGATGAACGTGTGCTATTTCTGTAGGTGCAGTACTTCACATGTCATAGTGCAGTGAGCACGGCAGGTCTTGTCGTTGCCATTACGATTAATGACACAGCTATAGAATGCTCTGTGCTTGGCCTCATAATATGTGGCTGACTGGTTTCACGGTAGCTTTACGTGGTTTCATATGGTGTATCTGCATATTACTGAGGCTGACTAGGGATCACCTGCACTCATGTGTGTTCACTCTTGCAACAGCTACTACCTTCTCTGGTACAGTCTAAAGCATGGTACCACCAGTGTGCCTACTTGTTTGTGTTGGGTTGACTCCTGTTTCTGTTTCAATGGCAAAATCACTGCACATATGTGACTGCTTAAAGTTCATTTGTGTAGTATTCAGCATTTGGACATGCATTGTCCATCTGCATGGGTGCCATGGCACTCACCACTGTGCTCTTAAGGAACATAACATTGGCATCGGAGACCAACTATGTGTAGCATACTGTTAGCCATTTTTGTGTGACTACTGTGATCCAGGTCAGTGGGGTCGATGGAATCCAACATGCATTGAGCGCAGGTGTTTGTACATGACAGGTCTTCACAGTTCATAATGGAATTGTTCAGAGTAGATAATAGTATGGTTCTGTCTCAGAACTAATCTTCCCCATTACAGCACATTATGGGGGTTGGGAAGTTCGCGGCCTGGTAGGTGATCTGTGTCAAGGTGCATTTTGAATTCCACTGTGGCACAAAGTTAGTTGCTCAGCATAATGCATCTGATGTTATGCAAGTGCAGTTAGCATAGGGGTGTACATATCCTAAAGGAATATGGACACACCTATGGCCCTTGTGCTCCAATAAAGGATAATGGGTATAAGGTGAGGTATGTGTTATAACATGGTTATGCAGGTGTGCTCTCCGGAGCATTTAAACATGTCTCAGCCACTGCACAGATATGTTCTCTATGTTAAGGATTGACATATGTGTGTCTGTATAGTGTTTCAGACATGTATCATTGTGTAGCAAGACCAGCAGTGTATTCCTTGGCTATCCCTGTAACAACAGTGGACTCTCACCTGAACCATGCATGATGAAGGCACTATAGGAGAAGCATGATCCCCAGGCTGTATCCAGATTCCCAGGGGTGACAGGTGCAGGCCCTGTCTGGCAAAGCATCATGGTTTGTCAACCATGTTATCCCAGGATGACAGATACTGGATACCCTGCAACATGTACCACTACACTAGACAATTGTGGAATACAATCCTTTTGTCCCTGTACTGCAGTATCATTCTGGCCAATGGCAAAATGCTACCCAGGCCTTGGGACATACCTGCATGGCCTACAAGACATGACAGTTCCTACATGTGTTTCCAGGCTACTGCATCACAGGTCCTGCACAACAACGTGGAATATGCCAGAGCCAAGTGTATAGATTAAAAGATGGTCTGAGTGTATGAGTACGTGGCTAATCATGTCAGACAGGCAGCTGACAGTATGTATGCCCTCGTATAGGTCGGCGTGTAACATAGTGCTAGAGTTTGCCTTCACAAATGAGTACTTTTGGGTATGTTTCCGGTCATGTGTTCAGAGGTGTGGCACAATTATGTAAACTATGTCATACAGTTTGTGTATTTCGGTGTCTGTCTCTTCCTGCTTGGGGGGTCACTTGTTTGGCCAGATACTTAGATGCGTCTGTGAATGTGTGTGATTTCCGGTAGTGTGTGTGGGTGTCCTTACTGTGTTCTGGTAAGGGTATGTGTTGGTTGTGTTGATGAGCTGCATGTGTTAACCTACACCTCATGACTGTCCAGTCCAGTCATGGCTGTAGACTGGGCTGTCGTCTAGCTTACCCCTGTAGCTACATCCCAGACAATGTGTGGGGTGTGGTGTTAGGTGGGTCTGGCAGTGTACATGGCATAGAAATTACATTCCCCCAGGATGGCCTCATACACAAAGCTGACATTAGGAAACACCAGTAGCTGACTAGTGGACATGCATGTATGCAGTCAGTACTACAAGTACCAAGTACTGTATTTAGTTTTTGTATTGCCTATGAAGATGTTTTAGACAGTGATGCTCACATGTAATTATTTGTGTTATGGACGTGACAACACTGGCTGTTACGGAAACATTGTAGCTACCCTTAGCAGCAAACCTCCTCTGAGGAGCACATCACATCCTGTTAGTTGATTACAGATGATGCATGTGTCTACAGGTCTGTTTCCTTCTCTGGGTATATACTCACATATCCACCAGGACCATGAGCTCTGTTGGGCACAGATACCCACTCCCCAAACAGAGTCATTTATCAATAGGCTCTGATGCAACTATCAACATGATCAGAGTATAATCAGATAGTGTGCGCCATCACCTATGATGCAGCTATTACACATGGGCAGCTGTCTCCTACATCTTACACTCCTACTGCAGATGTTACACTGGAGTTAAAGATGATGTGAAACCTGTTTCATTACCAGTGCTGTGCACTACCTTACATACAGTATGTGCAGGCCACTGTTAGGTTGGGCTACACAAACCTGGAAGTTCAACCAGTGTGTCTGTACTCTCAATATCCACTCTATGTAGGTGTGCACATAGCCATTTGGCCCAGCCCTGTAACAAGGGTCACTACACATTTGCATAACATGTACACATGCACATCAGCTATTGCTTGCAAATGATAGTAGAGAGGTGGATATTACATGTTTTATGGGCATGGATAGTTACCTAGCTCTTCCAATTATCTTTGCTCTCATGCTGCTAACCTGTCAGATGAATACTAATGCTATGTATCCTGTCATTGAGTATTGTACTTGCCAATAGACATAACTACTGTTTGCATAACATAACAGAACTGCTATGTAGACTAGAATACAGATCTGCCAAGAATACTGTACATTACACAGTTACTGGCACAATA
>NC_056751.1:197013943-197118943 GCF_019279795.1 Protopterus annectens | reverse complement strand
GCCACGGGACATGGACTGACAGACATGGAGGGGCTGTATCCATATTCATCAGGGATACCTACACCTCCAGGTTAATGGAGCAGCATGATACCTCTGTGATCATCCATGTGCAGCTAACATCAGCCACAACAGCAATGTGGAATGTAGCCTGCTACAGATCACCCTCCATGACCCAATACCTCCACTCCACCTACCTGGAGACAGTGGAGAACACGGCAGTCCTAGCACATACCCTGGCATTGGTCCATGTCAACTACCATACCATTAACTGGGAAATGTACTCTGGTACTCACTTCCGGAACCAGTGCTTTCTGGAATGTATCACCTCATATGCCCTGTATCAGGTGGTAACCTCCCTAATGTGGGGTTGAAGCTACTAGATGTGGTGATCACCGACATGGCCAACAGGTGCACCACAATGGAGGTTAACCGGTCACTGGTTAGATTTGATCATGAACTATTCACTGTTCCCACACCCTAGCATCTCCCCCACCCACGGATACCACAATGTATACCTTTCCTACAACTACATTTACACTACTAGTGACAGGGGTGGGGGGTTTCACAGCCCCCACGCTAAGGGGAAACACTGCTCCAGATAACAGACAGATTTACAAATGCAGTCTATAAGCACCTAAACGGATGTATGGATCATGCCATCGCTGGTAAACCAAAACTCACTCCTCCTAGACAAGGACGCCAGTCTGCTGGACCTCTGCAATAAACAGGTTATACTACAGATGTAGGACAGTGTTCCAGACACACAGCGAATCCCACGAAGGGCAGACATCTGTGACCACTATTAGTATGATATGTAGGTCCCTCATGGCATCATCCAAGGCTAACATCAGCAGGAGAATATGCAAGGATTCGAAAGATAACCACAAAGCCTTCTTTGGCTATGTCAAGGATCTACATGGCGACACCCAGATTTGCACTGTGCCAGTGAAATATAGCACAAAATATGCTGACCCTACTGATATCGCCAACATCCTTGCAGATACATTCGGTGCATACTTCACCCCCTAAAGACTCCACAATACTACCCGAAAGGTATAGTATCCCAACCATCAAATACACACAGGTGGAAATGGCCCTCTCTAACAGCAGAACACAGTATCAGTGGAGGCAGATGTTGACCCAGACTGCATCTTGCAAACTGTACAAGACAACCTGCCCCCGAGCTAATTATGCATTCCTACCTCAGCCTTTCCACAGGCTACATGCCCATACAATGGCGTGTGGCAATGGTTATTCCACTCCATCATGGAAAAATCACAACTGACCATGGTAACTACCACCCCATAAGCCTGACTAGCCTGGTCTGCAATGGTATGGTTCGCATCCTCATGGCACTCATTAACAATGACATTGGTAACCTTCAGGCATGTGACCCAACTCAGGTCAGCTTGGTTGACTGCAGTTCATGCCTACTGAACCTGTTTGACATCTTACATACAGTCACCAAGGGTTCACACATACTACCTGGACCTCACCAAGGCTTTTGACACCATGCCCCACTCAGGCATTATTGATAAACACACAAGCCTGTACATTCACCCATACATCACAGGTTGGGTTGCCAACAGTCTTGCACACACAACTCACATGATACGACTAGTGGTCTCCAGGTCCAACTCTTGAACAGTCATGACTGGTGAGGAGCCCTACTGTTTGGCATATACATCTCAGATGCACAGGGAAACACAGGTGGACTACGGCAGACCATGTTTGGCAATGACTGCAAACTGGGAGCCATGACTGATAGTCCAGCTGACCTGGATATCCCTCAGGGGACCTCACAGAGAACATCATAGGGTGCCAAAGATACAGCCTCCCACCAAGTGCCACAAACTGCATGGTCATTCCATTGTGGAATTGGTACCCACATATTAACACATGAGCGGCAGCCACTTTAATACAGATGAGGTAATGGGGTATATGGGGACTAAGGTAGATAGTGATCTCCCCTGTGACAATCATATCTCCACAGTAGTTAGGACATCCTTCTATGTAGGCCATCTGACTACTAAAGGATTCCCATCTAGACATTCTGGGGTTACAGTGCACCTTTACTCATCACTCATCATTCCCATCATAGGCTATAATAATCCATGTGGGATGTACCTCAGAGGAGATGTCCAACAGCTGGGGGGTCCACAAATGTACCTCAACAAGGGGAATACTGGCCTCCAACATATGGCCTATGCAGCTGGACTGAATAAACTCCTGCTTTACTCAATGGCATCTTGTTTGCACAGAGATGATCTCCACTGACCAACACAGCCATATCGAACTCAGGCTTGATGGATATGCTCCACCTATGGGAATCCATATCACAGTGAGCCACACACTGTAGTGAGCTGACCTTGCCACAACAATAACTGGAAGATGCTGGAGGGACAGCTTCCTGTCACAGACACTCCCCATACTTTGGAACAACATCCCTAACTACATTTTACAGAGCCCCTCACTAACACTCTGCAAGAGAAACCTTGATGGGTGGATGGGAAACAGTAGATGCACACCTGGGATCCCGCCATTAGCTCTGCTCCACAGAGGGATGGTTAATGACTCAATGGGGTGGCAATCAATGACACATTTTGGCTGTCCTTATGAATGGCCTCTGACAGTTGGCCAAGTACCTACCTATGAATCTATACATACAGTATCTGCATATGCTGATAGCTTAGTTTACTGTTCAAGTGTTGACTTACCTTGTGCCACTGGCTGTTGTGTGTGCAATAGTTGAGGGCTGCCTATGTTGGATGCACACAGCAGACTGCCTGTACATGACAATTTACAGGTAGTCTTGTGTGTGTGCCATCCATTTTTACTGTGTGTGCAGGTGGAGAAAGGTGTCAGTCCCTAGGTGCCTACACTGTCAGTGTGTGTACTAAATGTTCCCACTTTGCCAAGGCATGGGCATACTGGGCACACCTCCGTCTGCCTATTGGGGCTGGCTCAGGGTGTTCTTGGTCTGAGTACCTCTGTGCCTGTGAGGCCCTTGGCAATGGTGGTGGGCTGTGAGGGCCTTCACCATTCTGTCCCCACTGCAGCTGTTTCTGCAGGACCATATTGTGTAGCATGGCACACACTATGAAGATGTGGGCACATGTGCCTGGGGAGTACTGCAAGGCTCCACCAGATATGTCCAAGCAACGGAACCATGATTTCAGCATCCCAAACACATGCTCTATGATGATTCTGGTTTGTGAGTGTGCCTCATTATGGTGTTCCTGCATGAGTGTGTGTGCATTTCTGATGGGAGTCATCATCCACGGTTCCAGTGCATAGCCAGCATCCCCCACCAGGTGGCCATTTGGGATTCCCCCCTGGCAATTAACCGTACAGTCGTGATAGCTTCCAGGCCTGCCAGCACACACATCCATGATAATGCCCTGGGCATTGTATATGACCTGGCAGTTGATGGAGGGGTATCCCTTGCAGTTTATGTAGCGCCTTCTCTGCTCACCGGGTGGTGACTTGATGTGTATTTGTGTGCAGTCTATTGCACCCAGTACCTCCAGGTATTCTGCCACATGGTGGAAGAGACGCATATTGCTGGCCAACTCCTCCTGCATTCAGGGGAAGTATATGTATTCATTGGCACGTGGTAACATGGCATCCAGGAACTGGTGTAGTACCCTGGATGGGTCAGATACCCATGATATCCCCAGTTGATCTTTGAAAGGTACCTGAAGCTAGTATTCTCAGGCTTACACATACCTTTGTATCCACTGGGATGGGTTCCCCTCTGTATGTTCTGGCTCTGAGGTGTGGCCAGCACAGCTCCACAAGTTGCTCTAGGGTGTCCCTGTCCACCCTTTAATGCTCTACTATCTTCAGATCATGTAGCCCCTGGTAGGTTAGCCTGGGTCTGAACACTCTCCTCCTCCTCCTCTTCTGGTGCCTGCGGTGGTCGTATGCATCATCCTCCACACCACCTTCAGTCACCAACACATGCTGGTGGATCAAAGCTATGGCAGCCCCTAACATGTACATAATAAAAGTTCCCTGTCTGTATACACCACTGGTGCAGAGTATATGAGAATACACAAATGTGTGAGGTGCTTTCACACTTTATAGTATTGTGCTATGGATGCTGCTGATGTAAGTGGGTGTGTATGAACTATTCCAGCTGCTGTGTGTCTTAATTATGGGTTTTGCAATGAGTACTGCAAGTGTGGGGCCTTTACTGTGGAGATCTACTTGCCTGCCTTGATTACTCTGTTGCACTTTAATTCACTTTTTGACCTGGATCCCCTCCCATTATTAGGCATGCATCCACCTGCCATGTTTCTTGTTTTGTACTTTCCCTACCCAGCCATGGCGAATTGTGCCTTGTAGCTGATATACTGCATATCACCTTTGTTCTGCTTTGACACGTTGCTGTTTTCTTTGCAGTATAGCCCCTCCCCTTCCCTGTTCTGCAGGTAGCTGCTTGCAGCCTTGTTAGCTGTTGTCAATGACTGACTGTAGGCTCCTAGGTGTTAATTTGTCATTTGTACTCCAATTTCACTGCTGCAGCTTTTCCTTATTTCTTTCCTATATCCTTCCTGCTTCAGCTGCAGTGTGCAACGCTCATACCCGTTTACTAGGTTTACACGAGTTTTCATCTCCGTTCACATGCATACTCGGTTACCTTGTGTACTCTTAGCTAAGCATAGCTATGGGCAATTTGACATAACCCTATCCTGCAGCTTTGCCTAGCTAGGGGCAGACTGGTTTAGCAATGCTCCGATGTGCTTACAGCAATGGCAACACACCCATCTCTTGATGTCATCTTTATCACAAGGGCTCACCTCAGTGTTATAACGCTATGCTGTGATGTGCATCCTTACATCAAGGGGAAATCTGCGATTCACTATTACTCCTCTCATTTGCATGGCATTGCCTACTAATTCCTAGCTACTGCGCATAACACTGTCACTGCCCCTTAGCAACCCTTGTGCCATGAGTATGGTGTAGCATGCCTGCCATTGACTATTATTGGGGAATCATGTTATGTGTTTCATTGCGGTTTTATTCTATATTTTTATATATTCCTTGCAATCCCCTTTGTGCACCACTGCCCTGCGCTTCCATGTCATGATAGTGTGACTATATGGGTCTATCTGAGTTCATCGACATTTTAAAATAACGAAAACGGATTAACCGACACGAGAATGTCGAAAGTCACGTCACCGACGCCAGAAGATCGACGAGGCAGAAGACCGATGGAGGAAGACACCGACGCTGAGAAGCTGCGATGGGGAAAGGATATGTAAGTATGCGGTAGTGACGGACGATAGGGTGCGAGTAAGGTAAGTGTGTGATGCTGGTGTTTAGTAGGGGTAGGGGTGGGATAAGTGAGTTAGGGTTAGGGCGCGGGTTAGGTGAGTGTGCGAGTAAGGTAAGTGTGCGATGTTGGTGTTTTGTAGGGGTAGGGGTGGGATAAGTGAGTTAGGGTTAGGCGGGTTAGGTGAGTGTCGAGTAAGGTAAGTGTGCGATGTTGGTGTTTTGTAGGGGTAGGGGTGGGATAAGTGAGTTAGGTTAGGGCGGGTTAGGTGAGTGTGCGATAGTGACGGACCTTAGGGTAAGGGTTTGGGTTAGGGTTGTAGATAGTTGTGTATGTATGGGTTAGTGTTTGTTTGTAAGGATTTTGGTGTGCTTGTGTTGTGTGTGTGGGTGTTGGATAGGGGATGTGTTTTGTTTGTTGGTATGATGTGTCGGGTGTATGCGATGTCGTGTTTGTGAACTGTCGATCTTCTGGCGTCGGTTAAATGCGTTTCGTTGTTTTGGTGTCGGTTAATTCATTTTCGGTATTTTGAAATGTCGATGAACTCAGATAGACCCGACTATATATATATTAAATGTTAATTTTATATTTTGTACATTTTTTTTTTATGCCAATGGCTATATATTTAGCCATTGGCATATATTAACATTATAATGCATGTGTTTGGTCGGCTGTCACGGCTCTGATTTTGTTTGCAAAAATGTAAACCATTTTCTACGGTTTACGTTTCTGCTTGCTTGCACTACACCTGCACCACTTCCTGAATCACTACATACCTTCATTTGCATGCTACACTGCTGCACAGGGGGTAACTAGCATACAAGGCTCAGGAGTTGTGCGGGTGTAGCATACGTTGGTAGTGCACATGGAAACAGCTCGTACCTGAATTGCTCGGCAGCCATATTTGGTCATAGAACACTGACGCTAGGCCTGCACCTGGCGCAAGTTTCATGAATCCCGGTCAGTGTTTTACTAATTACAAAAATACTTGAAAACTGCCATAGAGACACAGGAGGAAATATTATTATTCTGTATAATGTACAGGAGCATCGTTCCTAAAGTCTAGCCACACTCACCATGGCAACAAACTGTTTCTTTCTCTCTTGTTTTTTTTTAATGCTTAACAATGGCTCACAATGTACCATGCAAATGTATCTGCTACCTTGATTAAAATTCCATTATGGTTGCAATAAATAGTTCATTCCAATGAAACAAGGAGCCTAGACAAGTTATACACAAGTGCGTGTGTGTGTGTGTGTGTGTGTGTGTGTGTGTGTGTGTGTGTGTGTGTGTGTGTGTGTGTGTGTGTGTGTGTGCAATATATGTGGGAGGGAGTGTGAAGTAAGTGTACTTACGTGTATATGTGTGTATGAGAAAAATACTTCCAACTTCTTTATTCACAAAACAGAAATAATGCAATTTTTATATACCACTTTAGTTATAATTAATATTAATAATTCATTAATGTTTTTGTTGACCAGTGTAGTCTGTCTGGGATGTGGGAGAGAAGCTCCAGTTACAAAATAGGCAATTTTATACAATAGAGAAAAGTGTAAAGCTTACATTTATTTATTTATTTATTAATTTATTTATTTATTTTTGTTTACCGGCCTAGTGCACTGATCTCAGTGGACCATTTACTGACACAGCCTGGGCAAAGGTACAATATGGACATACAAGAACTAAAAGGCAGCTTTACTAAAGAAACTCTGCAATCAGTAAAATAGAGTTATTACATATTAATACAAGTCAAATTGGCATATACAGTGAGGTTTTAAATGTCAAGTTACAATTTTAAATATCATGGGTTAGAGAAAAGGCAAAGGAGGTATGGGAAATATGAGAAGAAAGCAGAGGAGATGATGAAAAGTAAGTAGTGTGCATTTTGGTCAGATAATACAAACAGAAAGTTGTAGTGAAGATGGAGTAGGTACAGAAGCAGTGAGCATGAGATGCAGTTTTGCTGTAGGGAAAACCTTGTCAATGGCTAAGCAGAGATAGTAGAAGTGACAGTAAGGCAAGTGATAGAAGACAGAAGGAAATTCACATCGAGGCTTTGCTTTGTTAAGTTACATGACAGTAAGGACATTGTGTAAGGGTCAGGGTACTCTAGCCAGGTGCAAGAAAAGAGTCAAGTGCTTTCTTAAAATGTTGTTTTAGCAAGAATTTCATTACAAAGTTAATAGAACAACAGGTTTTGCATCAGCATGCATTTCTGAACAGCAAAAAGTATGACATTCTAATGTTTATCATTCTTGACTAACTGTAATTTTAATAATTTGTCAGAAAAAAATATGAGACAGGGCAAAAATGTGAGTCAAAATCAGAGACAAGCAAAATTCTGGACGAGTGAGATATATGCTGTGGGTCCTTGTATTTGTATGAAGTGATGTATTTGTGTAAATGAGGAAAAAGAGTATCCTGAGGTATATGTTGCATTATGCTCAGTCATGTAGTGTGCTTTGTCGTAATGTCAAGCAACTGGAAAAAAAAATGTACTTCCACTGCCAAGCTAATTAAGCTTAATGACAGACATTATGGGATTGTAAATTCTCTTGCAAAACAAAAACATCTCTATGTTTCTGTGGCTGGTACGTTTTATGGTCAGACAATTGTCTGGGGACCTTGATTACTTTACTGTGAACAGAAAGAGAAAGAACATCAAAAACATACTATTTATCATTTGCACATTAAGGGACTATAGAACAGACAGAAGAAAAACAAGTAGAAAGATAGGGGGAAAGTATGTAGAGGTAGATAAAAAAATGTATGTGAAACAGGCAGAGAGATGTCATGGCAGCATGCCTTCTTACATTGTCAGTTGTGCTATAATGTGTGGCTAGTGTACCATAGTCTATGTCCCTCTCATTTTACTGCACATTCAAGTAGCAATACTCACTAACAACTTCACTATGTAATTATCATGCACTTCGCAGAGGTAGTGACACCAGAACCCAAACAACTTAATAAAATTAACTCATCATAGAAAACTTGATGTTTTTAGGAATATTTCATCTGCATTCATATGGGTACCATAACTGAGGAATATGAACATAAATAATGGAGGAATAAGCTACTGGCAAGCAACATAAAGGATGAAATGGAATGTATTTAAAGCTAATGTTTTTATATCTGGGGAAAAAAAGAGTATTTATACTCATGAGGATGAGGAACAAGTTTATAGTGGTGTGGAATGTAAGAGTAGAAAGTAATTCCTCACTGTTTTGTAAATAAAGGACAATGAGAAATTGACCAGTGTCAGCCATAACATACCACTTCCTGTTTTGCTCTTCTTTTTCTTACTGAGGTTTTAAATGCAACAAAACACAAAAGTATTGCAAAACCTAGATATACAAACCGACGTTGTTAGGATACATGTACTTAACCATAAAAGTAAGACTGCTTTGAGTAACACATAAATCCATTCAACTTAAGATAAAATGATAAAGGCATCTAGTTTTGATATGTTTGCCATTAGCCTATTGCAGTATCATTGCCAGTAGACAGCTTTCCAGTAGCGTGACTTTGACCACCCCTGCTGACATTTTTCTATGTCTCCTTCTGCTTTTCCTGCTTGCAACAGTACAGTGTTACAACATTTGCAATGGTGTCACTGGTAGAAACAGCAGAACAAGAATCGGTCTGATGTACTATGGATTATCTTGCATTGCATATTTTGTTTTTTTTTTCATTGTGAAAACATTCATAAACTTGAACACCTGTCTTCTAGACAGCTATGAAGGCACATTTATAGCAAATTGTTAGTCTCTGTAAGTACATTTTATAGCATTTCTCACTTCTTCAGATATTCTGAATAGTATAGCTAGATAACCAGCCAACCTACCAATGGGTTATGCTTTGTCAAAGTTTTTATCTTTAATGACAAAGTCTTCATTAAAGAGGTCTAAACACTTCCCCACTAGCCATCGCATCAGCTGTTTGTTTTGTTGATAAAATACTGAATGACCAGTGTGGTAAATGGAAAATGACATGCACATGGAGGGAACACTAAATTCCATTATATGTTCTCAGTTCATTTTTAACAATACCATAAAGTATTTTTTTTTTAAAAAGTGTGATATTAAAAAGTGATGTCAGAACTGAGGCAGTGAGAGGGAGAGCATTTTACCCCTCCCCAACCACAGTGGACATTAACACAGATAAAGTACTTACAATGTTCTACAGAAAATGAGGAAAAAAGTAGTGTGCTTACTCATTGCAGTAGAAAAATGATATCATATTCTTCATTGCTTTTAGTAGAATTATTAATAAGTAAAATGGCATACTGATAAACAACTAACTGAATGAAGGTCAGCACACAAAGAGTCTTATAAAATATTAGAACACTGTTCCATCATATTTCCTGTGGTTGGGATATAGGTCGTAGTTCATAGGTTGTCGGTCAGTATTAAGCTGTTGATCCACAGGATCATTAGTAGCCAAACTGTAATACCAAAATTGTATCTCCCCATTGACATGACTAATATATACCTAGATTTAACAAATTTCTGTGAGGGCTTGAGAGCCTATACCCAGGGTATATTTACTATTGCTCATCCATTCATTGTCTTATGCTTAAAAATGTCAGAAAGCTACTTTTCCTATGTACAAAGGAACTATATAGAATAAAAGATGCATTCTCTGAGATATTAACCTATCTCACCAGCAGGACTTGTTTGCGTTTCTGTGGAAGATAAGAACTCTTGAGCAGGTGTTGAGGGTGTTATAATTTTGTGGATGTGCAAGAGGTTGCATAACGCTGGATCATTTGAGGCTCTGTAGGCTAGACAGAGGTCACCTCTCAAAAATCTGTAATAAACAATAAATAGAGACAGTGCTTTATGGTGGTTTGAGTAGCTCAAGAAGACATACTCTTGATTATCTTAGTGAGGAAATGCGGTGGTCTCTCAAGTTGGATCATACTTTTCAGCAGGTACATCCCAAAGGGATCATTATACTTTGTTATGAGCTTGATGATGGAGTAGTCAACTTCTGTATATCTGGAAGAAATCCCCCTGTTGATAACTCTGGCAAGGTAAAAGCAGGGCCAGTATTAGCATTTGGGCCCCCCCCCCCCAGCAAATGTCAAGTCAGGGGCCCTTGGACACTTCCAGTCTAGCTATCGGCTTGCCATTGCCACCCCTCCTAATCCAGCTTTTAGTTCATGCTGCAAACCTTTAGGAGTAGTAAGCACATACTGACCTGTAACTGTATGCTCTAACATTGCAACAAGCTTATGCAATACATTATGTTGACCCATCTCACAAAAGGACATTTAAAGTTACTGGCATTTAGTTGCAATAATGATACAACACTTCTATGTACAGGTCTGGACTTAAGTGAAATGTGATCCTAAGCACTGCCTACTGTTTCAACCCCCCCACTCCCACCCCCACCCCACCCACACATGCACACCTTCCAGTCTTCCCCACTGTTTTCCTCATCTTGTGCTCTCCATCCCATTCACTTTACTTTTTTCTTCCTTTTGTCACATTTTGTCATACTCTTCAGATTTTTCAAGAAACCCTAACTTTCTATATGCTCTGCAGTGCATTTTAAAGCTTTTTTTTTCTTTTTCACAACCTTTTCATCCAGTGATGGCTTGAACAGAAATTATGATTAAGGAATGAAATTCAATGCTGCTGTTCAGCTTTACTTTTCCTTACATCCTTAAACACACCTTTCCAGATCAAGACAGCATAGTAATAACCATTTAGGAAATAGCTCAATTAAGCTGGTGACCCCAGAAGCCACAGCAGTTATCGATGCTTTGAGATGCATTTTTAGAGCATTTTCCCAACCTTTTGATTCAATGGTAGCCTAACAAACATCATGAATAAGAAAAGAATTTCAGTCTCATTTTTTATATTCTTTTTCTTTCAAGGAATACATAAGTTGTACCCACAGCTTAATATTCAAAACTGACAAAATAGTAGCTCATGATAAATTAACAAGACATACAGGTCCTGTCTGGGAATACTGCCTGCCTCCTTAAACCCCCCAAAAAGACAGCCACTACCTATGCATCCTTCTGGTGTTAGACTGCGATGAAAGCAGTGGCTGAAATTGCTACAGTCATGTATTTCAAGTGACTGCTGATATTCATATACATATCATGCCGCCTCACTACTCACCCCTAACCTCCAAAGGCAGTCATCTGTATACATGCCTGATGTGTGATTTTGTGAAAAGAGAAAAAAAAGATTACAGTAATATCTGTTGACCCTAGAGAGTATACTGCCCTTACTCAAGCTATAGTAACCTTCCTTGTATACATCTGAAGTCTGTGAGAAAAGTAAAAGAAACAATGACCACGCAGTTCCCAGCACAAACACAAGATATAATGACACCCTTGTGCACATATCATAGGTTTGACTCTGATGAAAATTGAAGAAGTAATAACCACCCCCCACCCCCGTAGACACACATAACCTACAGCAGCTTTCTGTATATATGCACACAGATGCACACACACGCACACACACACACCCACACACACCCACACACACCCACACACACCCACCTACACACACACACACACACACACACACACCACACGCACACACACACACACACACACACACACACACACACACACACACACACACACACACACACACACACACACACACACATCTGAGCAGGGTACGGTTGTGAACAGAGGCCATTATCAGCTTTATCCCAACAGGACCATATCCAAGCCCTGTTCATGTTAAAGTGTAATCAGAAAAACTGATACATTTTTTCTCCTCATTTTTCCCGAATCCGCGACAGCTTTTGTGGGGCCCCCACACAGTCAAGGATGATTAAGGGAGCCCCTGTGTATCAAGCAAGTTGGTCACAAGTACCCAAAACTGCACTGATAATCCAAAAAAAGGTACAAGCCAGATAGCCAGTCCCAGATGATTGTTTATTCCGCAAATCCACGAACCAACACTGATAAATCACACTGCAAACCAAAGTACATTAACGTAGTATAAAATATCCTAACATTTTCGTCGTATCACGTATTTCGTGTATTCATTTATACAGTCCAGGGAGAGGGGGCCACCAGACACCTAGAAGATCTAAGTATCTGAATATTCTGTGATGTATTTTATGCCTTACTTTTGAAATATAATTACTCGTTAGCTGCATTTTTACTGATACCCATAAGAATAATGCATGTGTCCTGGCATTACTGGGTGTGTGCACAAATTAAAAATCAATGATATTTTTTACACACACACACACACACACACACACACACACACACACACACACACACACACACACACACACACACGCACATATATAAGTTGTCACCTCACAGTTTGATTCTCAGCTGGAGTGCCTTCTCTGTGGAGTCTGCATGTCCTCCCTGCATTTGTGTGTGTTTCCTCCAGGTGCTCCGGTTTCCTCCCATGTTACAAAAACATGCATCTGGAGCATTTCTCCCTGGACTTCCACTGAAAATTGACTTCATAACAAGTCAGACTTTCCTCAGTAAACAAATGTTAAATAAATACATACAGAATACAGTAAACTTTACAAAAACAAAAAAAAAATCATAAAATAAAAAAAAATTAGAATCAAATAGCATATTCGAATTTGACACTGATAATATTCAAGGTTGAGAGTAACAAAGTATACTAAGACCATATATATGAAGTAGTTACTCAAGGTAAAGAGACAGAAGTGATGGGAAAATGAGGAAGCAGTTTAGGTTGGAGTGGGGCACGGGCCAGACCATGAATTAAACAGGTTGTCTTTTAGAAGTTTTTTGAAGCTATAAGTGTTAGTGATAGATCTTAAGCACAGGGAAAGATTATTCCTGGCATTAGCAATTGAGCAGTTCTATAGTAGTTTACCTGTGTTTTCATTACCATTGTGAATTTCTAAGAGGTGTTAATCGGCACTACAGAGAGTATGTTTTAGTATGTAGAGAGAGAGATTAGGGTAGAGAGAGGACAGTTGTCGTTGTGTCTTTCGGCTTTTCCCGGTTAGGGGTCGCCACAGCGGAACTCTGGTCTGCTAATGATTGGCAGTAGATTTTTACATACTGAGTTGCCGGCTCTGACGCACAACCTTCAACGAAGGTATGTCCATTCATGCATGTCTCCACACAGAAGACGCTCTAGCTGAGAATCGAACAGGGCAACGTCTAACTGTGAGGCGACAACGCTACCCCAGCACAGAGAGAGGACAGTAAGAGGGTTTATTTAAGATAGAATGAGTGAGGTGGAGCTTAGGAAGGAGGAGTTATTTCTGGAATTCAAGCTGCTGCAGGTTCTTTAATGCTGTGCAATGGTGGGAGCGGTAAGGAAGATTGGGTGCAAATCTAGAAATTTTGTTATTAGTGGACTCAAGTTTAGCTTATAGAGTGGATTGTTTGTTAGTGAGGATAGGTGCAGCATAAGATGGGGTGGGAAGAAGAAATGCCTGAGCTAGAGAATGCTTAGTAGCATTCATGAGGAATTTTTTGTGCCTGTATAATAATCCTAGTTTTTGGTTGGTCTTTTTGATTGCCTATTGAATGTGGATATCAAATTTTAGTTGATCACAGATAATTACTCCAAGCAACATTGTATGAAGTTAGATGGAGATAATAGTGATATTAAGGGATGTGACAGTGAAGATGTTTTGGGAGGAAGAGGAGAAGTTTGATTTTCTTATGGTTGAGTAGGAGTTGATTACTGGATAACTATTTTTACACAGACAGGAGTGATTTTTGGGTAAGGGTAAGGAGGTCGGGGGCATTGTCAAACATGATATAACTGTAGCGTCATTGGCATATTGAATTAACAAGGAGAGAGGGTAGGATATGTGTAGGTTATTAGTAAAGATGTTAAAGAGCAAGGGTCCAAGAATGGAACACTGGGGAAACTCCTGTTTGAACAGGGAAGAAGGGGGAGGAGTCTAACAGACTGGAATCTGTTAGAAAGGTAACTGGAGAACCATTGGCTTGTGGAGTTGGAGAAGGTAAGTCTAGTAAGCTTAGATAGAAGCAGTTTATGGGAAATAATGTTAAAGGCTTTGGATAGGTCAAGGAAAAAACAGAAGACAAGTTTGTTACTGTAGCGAGATTTTGCAATGGTCTGTGTGAATAAAATAAGTGCAGTAGATGTGCTGTGATGGGGGCAAAAACCATGTTGGGTAGGGTTTAAGAGAAAAACATAGCTATAGATCAGAAGCATCAGCTCTTCTTAATATCCAAGATTTACACTGTGATCAGTCACTTTGGGCTGCTGAGCTGTCTAGTGATTACCTACTCATCAGCTTTATCCTAAAAGGGTCATATCATATCCCTGTTCAGGTTAGAGTGTAATCAGGAAATTAATATTTTTTCTCCTCATTTTTCCCCATTCAGCAGCAGCTTTTGTGCCCCCCCCCCCCCACGCAGTTAAAGATGATTAAGAGAACCCCCTTCACCCATGGGTATTGCAAGTGGCTAAATCTGGCTATGTTGTTAGTTTTAGTAGAAAGAATGTCCACCAGCATAGTTTAACTAAGCCAGGGACACTATGTCAGTGATAAAATATTTAATGAAGTTTGTTGCTTGATAAAACACTGTTACTATAAGCAGAGATATGTTTGAATTTTAAAGGAGATATAAATGAGACTTATTAGCCACCTGGTTTAGTATACATGATTGCTGCACTAGCTTTTGGTGGTTTGACAGACATATTACTAAATATCTAGATAAGAGAACTTGTTGTGGTTGGGCCCCCCAGAACAGCCCCCCCCAGTGACTGCAGGGTTTACTCGTACCTAAAGCCCACTATGGGAAACAGGATTTCCTAATAATAGTGGCTACATGATGCTTAAAAGATAATTCATTGTCAGAGTGAGTACCCAGGTCCCTAATGGCTGTTCTAACAATGTGGTAGGTGCATGGGTGCTCAGCTTTGCTTATGGACATGATGTTGCATCATTTTCCAGCATTTAGTTTTTGGCAGCAGTCCAGGTACCACTTACTGTTACATGTTAATTCCTCCTGAAGAAATTGGAACTCATTTGGGGAGTTAATGACAGCTGCAAGTTTGCAGTCATCAGCAAACGTGGTCAGTCACAGGCTCTTGGGGTTCACTTTCTTTCTTTTTTTTTTCACAATTTTTTTTTTTATTTTCAATTAAAATAACATTTGCATAATATTTTTAAATATCATTTTAAACAACTATATACAATATTTACAATAGCCTGACTTTCAATTATATACACTGTATATTATTAAATATAGAATTAACAGATCAGTTATCAGAGATACAATATTGATTATTGAAGAGTGTCCAACAAATATATAACTTTCTTCCAAGGATTATTTACCAATGGCCTGCGATAGATTCCTAGTTCTTTGATTTTTATTTCCATCGATGCAGTTGTCTTCAATAAAGTATAGAATTCTTCCAAGGTCTGGGATGTATTTGAATTCCACCTTCTGGTTACGCATTTCCTAGATATAGCAAGTATTGTCCATAACAAATACTTATTTGTCTTATTCAGGTAGGGACTTTCATTTACATTTAGAATTATTAGTACTTTAGTTAAGGTAAAGGATTCATTAAATAAAGCTTGTAAAAAATGATTGATTCCATTCCAATATGATTTAATTTTATTACATTCATAAAAAATATGAATCCAATCTGCTTTATTTGACTTTTCACACCTCCAGCAAAAACCATTTGTAGTAGTACTGATCTTTTTAACTCTATCTGGTGTTAAAAATGCTCCATGTAAGTATTTCCAGTTAAATATTTTCCAGTACTGTGTGTTAGAGGTGTAATTAACTGATAGTAAGATGTTAGTTTTAATTTCTTCTGTTAACTACAATGACTGACCTTTTGTTAAGAACTGCCAGTAAGATGGTTTGGGAATTGTTTTATATGTTATTAACTCTTTATATAGATTTGAAATGGAATTGTTCTTTTCACAGCTATTATATATAAATTCATACAGAAAATGTATTAGATTTGGAATATCTTTACATTAGGAATTATTAATTAATCTGCATAAATCTTGAGTGTACATTAGAATGCTTTGTAAGGTTAACCAGTCCCTGTGTTGGAATATTGTAAGCAGTTTTTATCATATGTATATCTAAAACATTATTAATTTATTTACACATTGAAACCAGCATAAGAATCCATTTTGTTCCCAGGAGGTTATTGTTTCCCTATATATTTTGTGAGAAAAATTCTTAGTGATGGTAAATGGGGTTAAAAGGTAAAACCAAAGTTTTAGATCTATGTTTGCATTGCTAAGTTTCCTAAAGGAATTGATGTAATGATTAATCAATGTTGTTATAGAATGTTTTGTTATATTATATTTTATACTTATGCACAGTATGTATCAGAGTTTGTTTGATTTGTCTACTATTACATTTTTTTAACAGATTAAATTCATTTGTTAATATAGCTGTTTTTAATTCTTTCCAGCTGGCAAAATAATTTGGGTTTATCCGTCTATTGTAGTTTTAAGCACAGATGCTTTTATATATGTTTCTATTTCTGGGAAGTTCAATCATCCTTGTTTCCAGGGTCTAATTTGATGAGTTAGAGCAACTCTAGTCTTTTTGGGATACCATAAAAATTTTATTAAACATGAGTTTATTTCTTTAAGAATGCATCTTTCAGGAATTAACTGTATTGCTAATGCTGCATATAGTAGTTTTGGCAATAAGACCATTTTTATTAATTGCAATCTGTCTTCAAAAGTTAATGTAATTTTGTTCCACTTTTCTATATATATTTGTTGTTTCAATAATGTTTTTATAATTTATTAGTATTGTTTCATTTATATTTTTGCATAACACTATTCCTAAATAATTTAGCGTGAGTTCTTGTTTTCCTATGATGGCTTTATCTGTAACTTGAAGTTCTTTTTTTCTTACTTAGAAATATAAATTTTGATTTTGATCTATTAAAGTGTAGACCTGAAATCTTATACAATTTCTCTATTACTTCTTTTAGTTCTCCTAATGACTCTCTGGAGTTTGATAGGGTTAATAAAATATCATCACTTTTTTTTGCTGAGCATTTAAATGAGTGTTCAGCATAAAGACATGTCAAAAAGTGTGAACATTAAAGCTGAGGCAGAATATGGAATGGGATGGGGCTATTGTTGTGTGGGATCAAGGCACAGTGGTGACTGGTGTATTTCTCCTTTCCCCACTGTGGTGTGATTTTGGAGTTGGTATACATAATTAGCAGGGGATGTGGGGGTGCAAGCAGGTGTTCTGTTTTCTATATTTGATGCTTTTTCTTTCCGTTTAGATGTTCGGGTGTTTGGGTTGTTATGGCTCGATACTGTGTCTTGAATTCAACAAAATAATAGAAACCTGGCCCCGGATTTCAGCCTTGATAGTAAAGAAGTAAATACTAAAGTACTAAAGAAAAGTGATCTTAGGACTGATCCCCAGAGACAAAACTGGTAACTATTTATTTTTGAAGACAGTATTCCTCCCACACTAATGGATTGTGTTCTGACAGTTCACTAGCTCGTTCTCTAACAGGTAACATGGGGGAGGGGGATACTTTTAGTTTGATTAGCTTGCCAGTAATGCTAGAATGTGGGATGGTATCAAAGGCCTTGGTCAGGTCCACGTAAGGGGTGTCAATTTACCTGAGTCAAATGCATCAATGACATGTTCCAAGAAACACTGCAGGCTCAGGAAGCAGGATCTGCCTTTAACAAACCAAGTCTTGCTTGTGTCCTTGTTAATAAGTTCCATAATGATGTGTTCCATTGCTTTGCAAATAAAGTTGGTGAGCCTTACAGGTCTGCAGTTTCCTGGATCAGTAATGGCTCTCCCTTGTGGAGTGGGATAACTACCACAGTTCCTCATTCTTTTGGCACCAATCCAATGGAAGGGCTGAGGCTGAATAGGCTTAGCAGTGAATCTACCAGACAGTGTCTGGTGCTGACAAGAAAGCAGCCTGACACATTATTCATAGGTTCATAGGTGTGTACTAGGCTAATGGCCCTGGAGCCTTTGCAAGCATAACCCATAGGATTACCCTGGCATTGTACCACATGACCTTAGTTCCCAGTGCCTCTGTCAAGTAGAGCCACTGGAGTTATCCCTGGAGTGAAATTTCTATTTCCCATCCACTCATCAAGATTTCTCTTGAAGAGGGCCAGTGAGGTGCTCTGCTTGACATGTATGGGAAGTCTATTCCATAGCATGAGCAGTCTCTGGGTTACGAACCTGTCCCTCTAGCTTGTTCTGTTGATTGTGGTAATGAGGTTGTGGTCTCTGGATCACGTGGTGTGGAGGGATTGGGATTTCTTTAGATGTAGCATTTCTAACAGAGCTGGGTCAGACATTCCTTTATAAGTCAAGCAGAGATCGTCTCTAAATAGGTGATATGAGACAGAGAATAGTTCGAGTTTTTTGAGTCTGTCCATATAAGACAAGTATTAGTTATTAGGTTTTAAGGTGCAATAGTTTTGGCCTTGGAGACAGCATTCATGATCTCCTTCCAGGTGATCAGAAGGGGACAGTATGGGTCTGTTAATAAGTTGGGTAAATTTCAGAAGAAATAAGGGAGTAAAGTTAGAGCTGAATTTGCCCACCAATATGTTGGGATGTCCTCAGGGGCTAAGTAAGTTTTTTGTTATATATATTCAGTCTAAGATTGCTAGACATTACCTCTAATGTTTCTGACAAAATTAAAGAAGACTTTGATGTTGTCCTAAGCAGAGTTAGTAATTCTCAATTCAAACTTACTACTGGAGAATTTAATTTGATTTCTGAGTTCTTTGTTGATCTTTTTGAGTTCACCTCTAGATGATGAAGTATTAAGTCTGCTTTTACAGGCAATGAGTTTCTTCCTATTATTATGTCTGTTTATACTGAAGTTCTCTCGTAGTAGTTTATTCCTGAATTTGACATTTTATTTATGCCTCATAGGGATAGATGCCTTGATGCATATTTAGAAGTGGGCGTAGAAATTGTCCACAAATGTAACAGCATGTGAGATGAGGTCAGGCAGATGGATTAGGTCTGTTTCAGTGTAGTCTCTAAAGACAGAGGGTTTTGTACTATGTCAGGTTTTACCCTCATAGTGAGTGTTACTGGACAGTGGTCAGATTTATCCTGTGATGTGGTAACTGTTGGTGTGGAGCATAAGGTGGCACTACTGGTGAGGACCAAGACCAATATTTTTAAACTCCTATTTGGGACTTTGGACAGTTGATCTAGGGAACTAGCATTAATGATTTTTGTGAATCTTTGTGCATTCTTATTTGAGGTGATGTAGGTTTCCCAGTTAATGGATGGATTATTGAAGTGCCTCAAGAGAATTATATTATGATCAATAGGGAGGGATATCAATTAGTCTAGGCATGCCTCATGGGCTGAAGTGACCTGGAGGAGTACAATACTTAGCTATTCTATGATGCAGAGTTTTATATATTGATAAAAGAACTGGGGGAACTTCAATGATATAGTTCTGGCTTAAGTGCCCTGAAGAGAGAGAAAGCCTCTTAGAAATACAGACAGCCCCCTCCAATAACAATATAATTTTAGGTGTTAGATCTGAAAGAGTAAAAGCCTCTGAAACTCTGCACTGTTGGGATGTTACCCTAGTAACCAGTTACCCGAGGTGTCCCTCAAGGGTCCATACTGGGACCTCTCCTCTTCTCAATAATTATTAATGACCTTCATCTAGCCATCCCCCAAGCCACATGCATACAATATGCTGATGACTCCATACTTATATGCTCAGCCAAATCCACATTTGAACTTCCCTGGCATACCCAGAAGGCATTTAACACAGTTGAACAACGGTTTACACAGCGTTGCCTTCTTCTGAACCCCCAAAAAACTAAACTCCTCCTCTTTAATCCAACTCATAAGTCCCCTCTGTTCAATTTCTCAGTTACATCCACCAATGGTACCATTATATCACCAGACCCAACCACCATACTACTGGGTATCACCATTGATAACAATCTGAACTTTGACATCCATATCAATAATACTATAAAAACTGACAACAAAGAACTTGGCTCCCTTTATAGGATTAAACCTTACCTTTCCCCCACAGCTAGAACAACCATAGCTCACACTCATCTAACCTCTACACTCCTCTATGCCTCACCTATTTTTACTAATCTTTCTAAAAATAACCTCAGCAAACTAGAAACTTCATACAGTAACATTGCTAGATTTGCAACAGGAAACCCTTACAGAACCCACCATTGCATAAATATAAAGCAGCTTGGGTGGCTGGAACTAGAAAATGTGATTAAATTCTATCAACTAACCATTGCCCATAAAACTCTTTATAAACCTTCCAGTACTCCTATTCTATCTACCCTCATCACTCCATATACAAATCTGAAATCCCTACTTTCCTCACACAAACATTTTCCACACACCACTAAACCTAACAACAAAGCTGGTGAATCTCTCTTCGCTAATGCTGTCGGAAAAAACTGGAATGTTCTCCCCACTGACCTTTCCTCTCTTCCCTCTCTATCACTCTTCAAAAACAGACTAAAACTCTACCTTAGAACACACTGGTTGTGCCCCTGTACTAAACCTGACTAAGCATCTATCCATCTGATTAAACTTAGCTCTGCCCATCCCAGACTACTCATGTACTATTATATATTCCTTTTACCTATAAATACAGATTCCCTCCAAACTACACTATGTCCAGTCTCTGTAAATACTTCCTACTGAAGAATTTCTTTATTTTTATATAATTAACCTGTCTTCTCTTTTGGCTTTAGTCCTTCTGTTTATGTTATTATACCTGCATATTGTATAGTATAAGCATTCTTGTACTATAAGTACTTCATTTTTGTCCACACAGAATTTTTCTGTTGTAACCTATAATATGCATTGTATATAATGAATGATTGCTATTTAGTCATTTTTTTTCTGTTGTACCTGGCATCTGCATTGTTTATTATGAATATTTTGATTTAGTCATTTTTTGTTTATTGATTACTACATTTTTCATTTATCTGTCTTGGAGCTTATCTCCCCGGGCCTCTACTGAAGATGGACATGTATCCAGTTAGACTAACCCGGTCAACAAATGTAAAATGAATAAAATAATAAATAATGTTATCAGTAGCTAAACAAATACCTATATCTTCAAGCATTAAGAATACTTGTAATGAGTGCAATGTCTTGTTTAGACTATTAGTATTGAGCAGTGCTGCCTTTCTATCGTTTTGATTTTGATTATGTGGGTAATTTGATGAGATAGATCTTGCTAAAAAAGGCTGTGTGGGTGAGGAAAATGTCCTTGCCAATATATGGAAGCCACTGATGGGGAGACAGGTCCAGTCTTCCCTAGCAAAGCAGCCAGGGTTGTTGATCGTCTCATCCCAAGTTAATACATATGCATATTGGATCTCCTTAGAATGGCAACAATAACTAAGCCAATAGCTGAAATCAGTTATATTTTGTTTGTATTGTGGCATCATTCTTGAAAGTAGTAAGATACTGTTGAATACTAGTAATAAAACAACCTGGATTAATTCCGCCAAAAGCAACCAGTGACCAGAAAACAAGGCGAAAGAAGCGGAGATCGCACACAGCAAAATTAGTGTGCAAAGCTCTTTATTTAATGATGCAGATACCACATGTTTTTGTCCATAAAACCATAGACTTCATAAGAAATACATTAAGTAAACCATTCATCTTATATACTGTTCAATATGTATTGACAACTAAAGATGGAAGTATTTGCTAATTCTTTTCTGAAAAGAACTGGGGGTTTCTCCCGGGACCCATTACTAAGGAACAGTATATAAGATAAATGGTTTTACTTAATGTATTTCTGATGAAGTCTGTGGTTTTATGGATGAAAACGTGTGGTATCTGCAGCATTAAATAAAGAGCTTTGTACACTAATTTTGCTTGGTGCAATCTCCGCTTCTTTCGCCTTGTTTTCTGCTTACTGTTGAATACTAGTTTCATACCAATTTCAGATACATATTCTGAGAGCTCTATCATGTCCCTCTTCATATGATCCAAAGAGGTATGTCTCAAATCATTCACTCACACATGCCTAATGACCATGCAATATGTGTACTTAGGGTGAAGGGACTTGAGAGAAAGCTAACCGTCACTTTCTTTGCTCTACCTGATGAGTGGTGCATCTGTATGACTGACTATAGATCACCTATGACTAAGACTTTATGAGATGTACTATGTCAACTTTGCCTCTCTAAGGGCTTTGCTCTGTTATCAGTCTTCCCTTTTTGTTGTGTTTTCTGTCATTACTGTGTACGTTGTTTGCCTGTTAATTTGATGCTGAGTGTCCTATAGACCAAACCTTCAACTAGGATTCCTTTGTGGCATATGTGTGTGTGTGTGTGCGTGTGTGTGTGTGTGTGTGTGTGTGTGTGTGTGTGTGTGTGTGTGTGTGTGTGTGTGTGTGTCTGTGTGTGATTGTATGTGTATCTATATCTACATGTATCTATAGAGATAACTACAGTGGAAAGATGGGGCAGCTACCACAGTCACAAGATATTGGGAAAATGATCGGCAGATGTCAGCGGTGCAGAAGTGAAGTACTAGCATTCAGAAATGAATGCTGATGCTACATTTGTGGTCATGGCTGAAGCACTTAACATGATTAACTTTAGCAAGCCACTCATTATATTTGTAGCAAGCAGTTTGCTACAGTCAGTTTCAGGACAGAAGAACATGATTTTTTTCTTTGGTCCTTAACTTTGAGTAGGAAGGAGGTATTACTTCAAGGATCTTTACAGGGCACGAGGTAACCTAGCTATGTGGTTAAACACAAAGTCACTGAATAATGTAAGATGAAATTACTTCAGTGAAAATAATGGTAGTCAAAACACATTAACAGTAAAAAAGAAAAAAAAAAACAGACAAACATATACACAAAACAGCTACTTCTCCAGACCTCAGCATCTTCGTCCCTAAAATCACACTGCCTAGAGGGTAAGGAGAAATGTTCTTATCCATGCATTCCTTTGCTGATGAAACAAAATAACTGATGGTAGTACTTTCCTGTTTGATGGAATAATAAAGATCAGGAAAGAACTGCATATACAGCTGCTGTGCATGCACAATTGCAGTAGAGCGGGTTTGGTAATTTGCTGTTTCTTTTGTGAGATCTTGGTATATATAGTTAATGGGGAGTATGGGGGCACATCCCCACAAATGTGAGGTACAGAGAGGCATTCTCCCTGCAAAATATAGTGTTTTGTGTTTCTTTTCTTTTTTTCTACATTATGAGGTTTGATCTAAAAAGGTTGTTCTTTTTTGTTTGCTCTTTTGAATGTTCAATATTTGATGAAACAATTGACACAGTGCCTGCACTAAGAGACCCTGTGTCAGTGGAATGCTAATGTGCTTTCAGCTAAACTAGTGTATGCTCTAGTTGTATTTTAATCTCTCCACTAAACTGAAGGCATTTTTGCTATAGCTTTTTACTGTAAGTGTACAGACCAGTGAACCCCCCCCCCCCCCCCACATTTGTCTTACTATTGTACACCAGGTCATTTATATAAAACTACTTTGTTTCTCTTGGAAAAGTCTTACCTAACACTTGCAGCCCATACTTGTAATGTTTTCCCTACAGAAGTGGTTGTCCTTGTCATCACTCTGTATTAGAGTAGTAGCACAAGATTTCTAGTTATTAAGAAGATACCGTGATACACTAACCTGGAATTGACTGAGCTTGGTTTTCCTGATTGTTTTCTTGGAAGATAGCCTGGTCTGGTTTTCTGGCTCATCCTGCTCCGTTTGCCCTCACTGCAGACAGGCTCATACACTTCCCCCATTCCCTACCACTCCTGACATCATTCCCTTTATAGCTAAACCTGCTTTGCTCTGCCTTCACACTAACCAATAGACACCCCCTACTCCTCTACTCATACTCTGCATCACCATTAACTGTAATGCCCACTCCCCTAGCATCCTGAGCCTAACCTGCTATTAACTCTTTCAGTCACTCACTTAATAAAACTTCTTCAGTCAATCCTGATTTCTTCTACAAACCTTAAATAAATTCTTTACCCTTTAATTCTTTCTGACCTGAAACTAAATCTTGGCTATACCTTTTAAAACCCTATTTCTCTCCCTCCTTTTTCTAATTCTTTTCTCAGCTCTAACTAATTATCATAGTCCTCACCTGTATACCATCCCATCTCTCACACTCCCTTACTCAACTACCCACCACACAAATAACTGTTCTACCTGTATTGTCCCCTCTCTCTTTAACCACACCACTATATCATTTCACAAGTTCAAAGTATTATACATATGGAATGCCCAACCTCTCATCAAAACAAAACATCAAGTACTTTGAAAATATTTCTCCCTACAGATACTTCAAAGCACAATACTACTCTTATCTGGTGATATTCACCCCAACCCAGGCTCTTGCCAACAGCACTCTAACCATACTTACACAGTACCCCCCTTCCAAATACCTCACAAATAACTCGTTAAGATCACAAGCCTCCAAAAATCGATCTTTTTGTCAATGAATATACAAAGCATTGTCAATAAAAGCACCCTCCCTGACACCTGGATTTCTCAATATAACCCAAATATACTTGCCCTATCTGAGACGTAGCTGAAACCTCATATTACAATTTGCAAAATTCTTTCCCTTGGTTATAATATTCTTCTACTAGATAGAAGTAAAAAAGGGTGGAGGAGTAGTTATACTCTACTCTGAACAGCTCTCCTTCTCTCCCCCATCTCAGTAACCATCCCTGATTTCTGCCGTGCAGAAATACTTTTAGCAACCTGCAACCTAAATCAACACAAACAACTTGTCATTGAAGTGATTTATATACCCCGAGGTAAAAACATTCACATACTCGAGCAGGTTCTTTTTTGGATTTCTTTATCCATTCCTTATGAAGCCATCATCTTTGGGGATATGAATATTGACTGGAACCTTGTTAATACTGCCACTCCTGGCTACTCTATAAACATTTATGTTTTTACCGAGCTGATCACCTAGCCCACACACTGGCAAAAAAATTCCCAGAATGGCTTGGTCATCGACTGGATATTAGTATCCAACCCCCGGTGCTATCATAACCCTTCCACTCTACCTAACTTAGTGACCACCTCTCTACCTCAGTAGTAAGAAACTCTCCTAATCTTAACAAGAACCACCAATACAGAGAGTCTCGTATCTTTAAAAACTACAAATCTGTCACCCTAAACAAATTACTGTCCACTGTAAACTGGTCATTCCTACACACATTATCCCTTGATGAGGTTGGCTAAAGCTTCACAAATATATTCCTAGAAACCCTAAACACCCTGGTTCCCAGTAGAAAAATGAGGCTAAAATATAGTTATGCACCCTGGCTAAGTCAAGCAATTCAATCACTTATGAACAACAGAGACAGTGCCTGGAGAGCATGGAAAAAATAACACTCAACTGTCCACCTGAACTTATATAAACAGCTTTGCAACCAAACAAAAAAGCAGGTCTTACTGGACAAAAAAAAAATTTCGATCAAAAATCTCTGAGCAACCCACACTCCAACCCAAAGAAATTCTGGCACTCAATAAACAAATTATTATCTTTAGGGAAGCCCTCTTCACCAAATCCATTCCATAACAAACCTTCTAGTGAAACTGCAACTCTTCTTGACAACTTTTTCATCAAAACAATATAAAAGCTTACTAAACCAGAAACTCTCAATATTGAGTCCACCTCCCAGAGGGTCTACTTCATTTTACCTAAAATTCATTTGCCTGACACCCATTTGACCAACTCCCAATTGACCTAAATTTCATTTGACTAACAACTCATTTGACTGACTCCTATTTCACCGACATTTAAGAAAAAGACTTGTGGGTTTCCTTCATCTGTGTCTTGCTTGTGATAAAAAGAATTTCTGTAACTTACAGTGCTGACTGTTAGAATTCCAATAGTCATGTAGAAAGTAGTGTTGTAGTCTTTCTAAATGTGGGTTTGTCTCTTTACATTTTTATGGTAAGTATCTAAAGTAATTTGACAAATGTTTTGTGCGTTCCCAGCAGTAGTGGCAGCGTGCAGAGTACTGTAAGGCAAGTTAAAGTTATATGCCCTTTTTCCCCACTGTAGTGTGATCCTGGAGTTAGTATATATAATTAGGGGGGTGGAGGCACAGCCCCCCACATTGGGGGGCAAGGGGGGCATACCCCCCACCACCTAGTTTGGTTGTACATTGTCCTGTTTCTGTTAAGAGGGTAAGTAAGCAATTTTTACGTTCTGGAAAGGGTTAATTATTGGTGTTCTAAGTGTGCTTGTCTATGGTTTGAGATTTAGCATGTTGAAATTCAGCATTGTAAGATGTCGGTGAAATGGAATTCAGTCAAATGAGTTGTCAGTCAAATGAAATTTAGGTCAATTGGGTGCCGGTTAAATGGGTGTCAGTCAAATGAGTTCTAGGTCAAGTGAAGTAGATCCCTCCCACCTCATCTCTTCACTCATTCTCCCTAGCACCCATACCAACTTCATTCATCAGATCACTTCATAACAAACTCAAACCTTGTTCCCCATCAGTCAAAAAACTCCCTCCATTATTCGTCAAACATGCAGCCAGATCCATAGCATACCCTGTATCTATACTTATCAATAGATCCATCCAAGAAAATACAGTACCAGATATCTGGAAAAAATTCTTCATAATACCCTTCCACAAGGGAAGAAATTCTGTAGAACACTTAAATTATAGGCCTATTGCTGTATTGTACCCCTTATCCAAGATACTGGAAAAATGTATACATAGACAAATACTACACCAGCTCTTACAGGTAAACCTAATTATATCCACACAGCATGGTTTCTGGCCCTTGCATAGTACTACCACTGCCCTCCTATCTTTCACACACAACATTGCCCAAGAAAGAGATAATAAAAAACTCATATTAGCTCTATTCCTTGACCTATCCAAAACATTTGATATTGTTTCCCATCCCATCCTCCTAAACAAACTTTCCAACTTACAACTCTCTATCTCCACTACCTCCTGGTTTAACAGCTACCTCTCAAACAGATATCAGTCCATCAGATGGCAAACATCCTTCTTCTCTTTCTGTCTTAAGACTGGGATTCCCCAGGGCTCTATCCTGGGCCCCCTAATTTTTAATATATTTACGAATAATCTCCATGTCCCCTGCCCCCACTCTACCTTAATACAGTACTCAGTCAAGAGTTATTAACATCTCTAACAATACACAAAATCTCCACACTGTCACTCAACAATCTCTGTACCTAGTAGAACAATGGCTAACAGAAAACAACCTGCTCCTCAACCCTATAAAGACCAAGCTTCTCCTTTCCTTCTAAAAAAGTAAATTCAGCTAAAGAGAACTTCATCATCTCACCTTTAAATAATACAATTATCACCCCCGACTCAAACACCAAATTGCTTGGCGTTACTAGAGATGACCAATTAAAATCTGACCTACATATCTTAAACTTTATCAAAAAATCCAATGAAAAAACAGGTATGGTATAACGCAACAACAAATATATACCTAACAAATGTAGACCTATACTGGCTCAAACATTTATTCTACCATCCCTGCTGTACACTGCTCCCATACTTACTAACCTCCAAAATAATCTCTTAACCAAACTAGAAACCACCTAAAACAAGATAGCTAGATTTCCAGCCAGCAATAGCTAGAAATCCCATCATTGTATATCCCTGAAAAGCTTAAGATGGCCTGAACCCCCCCCCCCCCGTTTCAAATATCAGATACAGATATAGTTGCAGTTCATTATCTAGAATCTTGACTTGTTGACAGAATGTACTGCTACGTTTTTATATTTTACATTGTTTTTGCTGAGTGCAGGGTTAGTGAATGGGGTAATGTCTATTTTTTCTTGTTGAGTATGGGATGCACTTTGGGATATGGTAAGTGATTGTGTTCATTAATGCCAAAAATCGGGGCTATACAAAAAGTTTCAGCATTAGGTTTAGAAGTGTGTGTGCAAGTGTTTGTGGTTTAAGTTTAGAGCAAGGACTTGGTAATGATATAGATTTTTCTGCATATGTGCTACTGAATGGGATGTGTGTCTCTGTATCTGGTATAGTGGTACTGCTAGGCAAAGTTGCTTTCACTAGGTAATGTTTATGGCTGAGTTTAGGGCTAGGGACAGCATTAGGGATAAGGCTGGCACATGAGTTTGGTGGAGCTGAGGGGGGGGGGTGAAGTAATCCAGTGTTTGCAAACACATTTGTGTGTTTGTGTATGTACATATGTGTGTATTTGTGTCTTGATGATAATAAACCTAGTGACATTAGATATGATATCATCACTAATGAAACAAGTATGAATATTGTTACAGAACATCTTGTAGAACTTTGGTGTCTTTTATTAACATAATTATGTTTCCCACTCTGTAATCATTAACATATGTGGTTGTCCATATTACATATGCAACATATAAATTTTAGAAGAATAGTGAAAAGAGAAGCACCCCCAGAGCAGACGTCTGTTGGACACCACCACTGACCCCCATTACAACTGACTGTCATCCTCAATCCTTTATATTTTATATCCTTTTACTTAACTGGTGCACTACTCACTGAATTCTATCTCAACTAACATATCATGCTATCAATTTGTCCTCTATCCTTTATGTGAAATAGTTTGATTGCTACAACAAGGTCATGATACAAGTCATGCACTATCATGCCATTATCAAGTGCTGCTGTTACTTCTTTCTGAGAATGCCTAAAGATCTCTCCCTACCAAACCAATATTAGGTCATAGCCAACAAAAAAAGATCATTTGTGCTTTTTTGTATATGCTTTAGTGTGACTCTGTAAAATTTTATAGAGAAAACATTGATTCAGTGACTTGCCAATGGCTAGAAGTCTGTAAATACTGCTTATTTGCCCAATAACTTAAAGTTTATTATATTACTTCTCATCCCACCAGTGCAAAGGTTTTCTTAGAAAAATTCCCACCACCATTTGTAGCAGCTAAAGCAACATCTAATTATAGAGAATAGCTTCCTTCCTCTTGTGCTCAGTTTCATCACAAGATTTTTTAGACATCAGTCACCGTAGTTACCTTTGCAAAAAAAGAGAGAAAAGGTGTATTTTCACTTATCCAGTCACCATCTTTAATTGGTAACATACTTAATTACAAATGGTTTTGATAGATGAAGGGAAACAAGTGTCTCTATAATTTGCTGACTGCCATAACTCTCTTTTTTGAATACTTCACAATTAGCAGCGTTATGATTCCTGGTACTCCCCCACCCCCAATGTTTGTTGTTCACATCAGGACTGGTGTTCAACCTTAAATTTAATGGGTAAGGAGGGAATGGGACAGTCTGGTAAAGTAGAAATAATAAAAAAAAGCAATGGGAATGTGATCTGGTTGATCTGCATTTAGACCTTTCAGCTTTGGATGCTGGAGGGAGATGATGTTGTCATGTGGTTGCAGACAGTAGCAGAGGAGGTTAATGGGATGTACAGCAATGTCATGAGACTGCCACCTTTGTACAGTCTGATGATAAAGATGGTTAACTGTGTGGAGAAGGGTACTGATTAAGGAAAGGATGGCAGGATGTATCTTAGAAAGACAGTGATTGACATACCTAATGGCTGTGATGTCATATGCAAATGATGTATGATTGACATGCTATGAAGATTTGCTTCACTGTACACATGAATATTCATAGTGGAGAGGCAGGAAAAGGGAAACATTATTTAGGAAATCTAAGCATCAGATTGGGCAAGCATTACATACCTAATCTAAGTATTTGTTTTAGGTATATGAGGGGCAATCAGACATGCATATGCCACCTGTTGCACTAAATATATGGAAATGAGTTGACCGGTATTGAAAATTTGAAACACATTCAGATTTTGCATTACAACAACAGAGCTTTCTAGTGTAAGGCACGCAACGTAAGCTTTGTTTAATCTTTATACCTGATATACTCTCTAAGCCTTTAAGAAGTTGCAGCCATTTCAATATAAGCTGGATTGTTAAAGCCTGTAATATTAGGCAATTTGAGAGTGTGGTTTTGAGTGTCTTCACATAAGATCTGTTTGTATGGTCAAGACTAACAAGTTTTGGGGTGGTCTGAATGTCTGCACAGTATGAAATGATATTGCCTTGGATTTTGCTCACTTTTTGTAATAGACTGATGAGAGCTATGTCATTGTTAATCAGTTGTAAACATGCTTTTTCTCACTACTGGCATTGGAGGATGCCTTATATTAGAGATACCACCTTTACAAGTGTCCCAAATGGATTTTTTTTTTTAAATTAAATGTGAGAGTTTGCAGGACCCATCTTTGTAGAATTTTGAGTATTTTTTTTTTATTATTTTACATAATATTTCAGTGTTTTGTATACAAATGAACTGTATATCTAATGATAAGAGGAAACCTCAGAAATAATTTTTGGCCTAGGACATTTGCCATGTTCATGTTCCCCACAGAATGCAACTGTTTCTACAGGTTCCCACGTGCTTCTTCAAAAAAGAACATCAGTGTTTAAATTGGGAGCTTGAGCTTTAATTAGTATGGAGGCTTTTGGAGCCATTATGCCATTACCAGTACTGGGCTTTTCTTCTGTTTAATAAACTCACTAGTTTTCACAAAAATGAAGGATATAACCATAACATTAACTCCACTTAAGTATGTTTTTGCAGATTTAGCAAAACACCAACTAAAACACCAATTAAAAGTTGTTTGTGAGACTTGAACTATGTGGTCAACAGCAGTAAACAGATCATGAGGACTTGTTAGTTTATTAGAGAGGGGAACAAAAGCCCAAAACTGGTAATGGATACATACTAATTCATCAAAATAATGTAATTTAGTAAAGTCAAAGTAATGTAATTTAGTAAAGTCAGTTCTCTGTGGAGCAAATAGGCACAACATGGAACACCTAACTAGTTCAACTAGGAACTAGGAAGTTCAACAGAAATGACTTTACTAAATTACATTATTTTGATGAATTAATATGGATCCATTACCAGTTCTGGGCTTTTGCACCTCTCTTTAATAAACTAACAAGTTTGCACGATTTGTTTATAGCATGTTCAGAATGCTAGCTGAATATTCATGCACACGAAGAAGACATCCACATGACTATTTGTGCATTTAGTAAAATTTCACCTGGTATTATGTGTTGGGTGGGGTTTGGGCAGTGCTTACTACTGCTCATCCGATGGGTTAAGACAGTAAAACAAAGCCCAGATACCTGTCTGTTATTGTTCAATACAGCACATTTTCCTAGTTAAAATAAATGTGTTTTCCACATAGTCCTATTTTTATATTAAAGTGCAGTTTTCAGTCATTTTAACTAAAGTTGTTTATGATGTGAATTTTACACTGTTACTGTGATGGATATCTCACAGCAAGAGGTTCTCCCGTTCGATTCTTGGCTTGGCCTGGGAGTGCCTTCTGTGTGGAGTCTGCATGTCCTCCCCATGGTTGGGTAGCATTCGAAAGACATGTGTGCGTAAATGGGCTTGCCTTTGTTGAAGGTTGGACGTCGAGCTGGCACCTCGGTGTTTCGTAAAAATCTACTGCTAATCATTAGCGGACCGGAGTCCCGCTGTGGCGACCCCTTACCGGGAAAAGCCGAAAGACAAACAACTGTGATGGATATCATCTCCATTTTTCTACACCAAGTTTTCTCTCTCTGTTATTTTTAATTTGTTAAACAAAGTGTTTCCTTTGTACTTTTCCACTTGTTACTTACTTTTACATTTAATTTTAAATCTAATTGTTGTTTCATTTGGTTTTATGGTCAAGGTATAAACTAGCTGAGGGTTATAGAAGTCACACTGAGGCAAAGAATGATTTGCTGTTGTTTCTGAAAGGTAGACATCATTGGCTAGAATTCTAGCTGTTCTTTTTATTGGTTCTTTCAATTTATTACCTCAGTTTAACTGTGCTGGGTAGCGCTCATTGGAATGCCATGCAATGCTGTATTCAACAGATACCGATATTTTCAGTTTCATATTCTTTCTCTCTGGAATCATAGTTAATCCTATTTTCTAGTTAGAGCTCTACAAATTACAGAGTATAGCAGGGACACATTTTTCCACTTCTAAACTAATCTCATAGGCAATCTAGACCAAAATATTCATGGCATACAGATTTATAGTGCTTGAACCTGATTTTTTCTCTATTTATTATTTTCACTTAAATCAGTACTTTAAACTAGAAACCAAAACCATATTATCCTCTCTTATTCTCCCTTAACATCTGCCTAACTGATCTTACAACAAACCAAGGCTAGAATATTTCCTGCATACTGTTATCTCAGTGGTCAAATCTAATTTTATTTATGTTTATTATTTTTGTTTGAACTAATTCTTCAGTCCAGGAGCTTGAACAATGTTATATTCCCCTTAACATCCCTTGTACACATATTACTAAATGGATATTTAGTCAGATGGTATTCCCTCTGTTGCCTGCCTCATAGCACTTGATACATTCAGGCAATGAAAAATTGCCCAGTACTCAGAGATAATGATATTTTACCTAACAATTTCACAACCAAATGCACCCTGTGTGCATTATTCATCTACACTACACTCTGCACATACCCATACTAAATTATCATACACTGAGGGAGTTAAAACATCCTTCACAATCCTCATTGGTTTAGTAGGCCAAGGCTCGGTGTAAACTAAGGACTGCAGCACTGATTAGCAGTAACACAACTGGAAGTCACCAGGAAACAGTACATAAAAAAAAAAAAAAAAAAAAAAAAAAACAGTTACCCTAAAGCTTCTACAAACTCAAATAGAAATGCTTTAGTGATTGGTGACTCTATAGCTTGGCATGCTGATTCCACTCTCACAAGACTAGACAAAAGTAAGGTAACAGTGAGCTGTCAGGAACCAAGACTGCTGATATTACTAGGGCCTAGAGGAACTTTAAGCCAGACAAATGTGATTATGACATGGTAGTGGTCCATGTTGTGGTAAAACCTGGCAAGCAAACCATGAGGGATATGAAGAGAAACACGACAGAGCTTCGTGCATGCTACAAATGCAGGAACAACCCTAACGTTGAGTGGAACACTTCAATCACTAAGAATGATATTAAAGTATTAAAAAAAAAAACTCAAGTGGTGTAGTGGTACATTGCTCTGTCTCTGTTGTACAAAGACCTGGGTTCAAGACCTAGCAGGGCTTATAATTATCCCCTTTGGGAAAAACCTGTTCCTATGAATTACCACCTCGATGGTAGTCTACTGAACACAGATGGTGTTATAAGAGCTCTGGGAACACAGGTTGACAACAACCGCTCTTTTGAACACCACATTGCCACTGTGGTCAGAAAGTCCTTCTATGTAGAACATCTCATTACTAAGGGGTTTGCATCCAGGAAGAAAGAGGTCATTGTCTTCCTCTACTCTTCCCTCATTAGGTCAGTCATCGAGTACAATGCCCCATTTGGCTGAACCTCACTAGACACCTGCAACAACTGGAGGGGCTGCAAAAGTATCTCACAAAGAGGATCCTAGGACTTAAATACTCAAAAAACTCCAACTATTCTCTATCTCATATCACCTACTTATAGGCGATCTCTGCTTGACTTACAAAGCCATGTCTGACCCAACTCTGTTAGAAATGCTACATCTAAAGAAATCCCAATCACCCTGCACCACACGCTCCAGAGACCTCAACCTCATTAGCACAATCAATAGAACATACTGGAGGAACAGGTTTATAACCCAAAGACTGCCCATGCTATGGAATAGACTTCCCATACAGGTCAAGCAGAGCACCTCGCTGGCCTTCTTCAAGAAAAATCTTGATGAGTGGATGGGAAATAGAAAATTCACCTCGGGGATAACTCCAGTGGCTCTACTCAACAGAGGCACTGGGAACTAAGGTTGGGTGGCATGATGCCAGGGTAATCCTATGGCTAGGCTTGTAAAGGCCCTGGGCCATTAGCCTAGTACACACCTATGAACACCTATGAACCTATGATTGGGTTTAACAACTGTTGCAATTCAAGGGGGCCAGTATATATCAGCATGGGATGAGATGCTTGACAACGGTGCTTGTTTTGTCAAGGTTGTGTTACACCTCTCATTCCAAGGCATCCTCATAGTGGCGAAAGCTCTTGCTGCCCAATTGTGCATCTTTTATGCAAGGTCCAGCTAATGGATCTCACAACCTAACTTCCAAAACAAACCAGCCACTGGCCATATCAAGATTCTATAATGCTAGAAGTTAAAAAAAAAAGTCTGTTTGACTTTAAAATACTTCTGCATTTAGAGCATATTCATGTATGGGTTGCTCCATGAGTCTAGTTTAAGAGACCAATGAGCACGTCTTCAGAAGCTGGACTTTGTAGACCTGATGGAAACTATGGTGGCATATGTGCCTTTGTTATAGACCACATTATCTTTAACAGATACCTACAGACCATAAACAGAGCTTATAGAGATTAAAATGACATTAAACGGGATCAGCTATTAGATCATGACATGCAAAAGGATTTCCTCTGTGTCTCCAGAAAACAATCCAATATAATTTCTAAGTATTCTTGATGAACTCTCTGTAATTAGGAATGCTATTATCGTAGTTGATTTTAACTATCCAATGATAAACTGGGATCCCATACCACCAATATATGTGGATATGTGTAAAAAATCTATTATTATATAAACAAGAATACCCCTAACAAGATTGATAAGTAACCCACTGCAGAAAATAATATACATTACCTTGTTCCTTAACATAACCTACTTCTTAACTGGCCTTGTCCAACAGGTCTGACATACAACTGTACTGATACCGCTCCACAAAGGTGACCCCATTACTCACCCCAAAAATTACAGACCTGTCAGTTTGTTGATTGAATCATTACACAAAAGGATCGTTTTGAGTGGGTACCGTAAATCGGTTACAAATGGTGTTTATGTAGAGCCCACTAACAGGGTTATTAATAAAGAGAAGACTAACTGGACAGTATCTATGCTCCTTGTTTTTACAGTTCACAGGGAAAACATTAAAGATATTATTAAATATATTATTAAAAACAATTAGAGTATTGTAGGTGTGCAGCCTCTGTTTATGAATAAAATGAGAAGAAATATTAAGAATCATTTGGAAAGAAAACCTAGCAGTATTATACTGGGAAAAAAGGTGACTTTCAAGTGCTTTGATTGTTCAGTGTGTATGTATACTTCTAGTAGTCAGAACTTTTATTGTTATAAAACCAACAGAAGCTATAGGCACCATTTTTAAACATGTAATTCTAGTTTTCTGGTTTATGATGCTCAATGCACAACCTATGATGTTTTTATACATGTAAAACCAATACATTTTTTAAGAAATGTGTTTATGAACACCAGTATGCTGTTAAAAAAGGGATGAAAACAATGCTTTAGGCAAAAATTATGTGAATTGCATTAGTTTTAAAAACATTTTTTTTATGATTTTGATCATGTTCCAATACATTATAATGGTGATATGGAGGGTGAACAAGACTACAGAGAGTTAAATTGGCAAATAAAACTGAATCAGTATGTGTACCCAGGATTAAATGGTGCAGTAAACTATGAGTGTGTTTTAAAAAGGAACAATAGGTTTAAAAACATGTAATCAGTAGAGTCATATGACATGTCACATGATTAAGGAGCAAGTATATATTAAATTTGTTTGCATGCATTAGTGCTACTTTGAAGAAGACCTCAGTGTGGGTTGTAAGCACTCAATAAAACTTTTAAAATATTATTTTTGGCTCTCCAGCTATTTTCAATTTTTTTTCTTAAGTGTTATTTTGTGAATAACAATTCATTCCTGTTATATGTGATTGGTCACATGATTTAAATTTATTATATCTAGGTTCCAATGAAGTCCTGGTTAGGACAAAAATGGTAAACTTGCAAAAAGATTTACTCGAAATATCTCCTGCACTACTTTGCACAGATTAATGGCAATTATTAACTTAAGATGGTAACTGTGAAGTAGGAACACCTGATAGCAGATTGTGCAGAGGGCAGTGGTAGTGCTAAATTGTGTAATCTAAGACCACTTTTTGGCTAAAGATGGCAAATATGAATTACGAAATGGAAGGGGTAGTTACATGGCACAGCTGTAACCAATAGTAGTATTCTGCTAGCACAATTAAGCTTGTCACACAGCTAGGAGCAGCTGTGAATTCTAATAGGGTTTACAAGTCAAGAGCTGGTAGAGATATGAACACAGATGTAGGTCAGATTTCCTGCACCTGTATAGTGCACATTGTGTTGACATGTCTCTAAGTGCAGCACCATGCTAAAGCATCTTATTTCAAAAAGACAAAATAATAATATTAATAATAATAACAATAATAATAGCAATAAACTCAAAAGTGCACAGCAACTGAAACCAATGCACTTATTTTCACCTGAGTAGTAATCTCAAGCCTGGAACTAATATGGCCTTCTCTTCTCCCACAAGAAACAAAAATGCAAATTAACTAAGAGCAATGCCACTAAAGCAGCAGTGAATAGTCTGAGCAGTAGCCGATGAAGCAGTATATGTGATATTTAACCAGATAATATAATTTAAAAAGAATCACTCAAATAGATGGCCCTGTCTTTTATGGAAGGCCAATCGAGTTAGAACTAGTCAAGATCTGAAGGATTTACCTCATTGTGTACCTACTTGAGCAAATGAGAGCAGAGGAGAGGCTAACAGTGTTAAAACTGATCAATACAACAAGGTGAAAGATAGAAACAAAAAGCAATATAGACTATACCAGCCTAGAGCACATGGTGATATTCTTCTGAAGAATAGGGAGATTGGAACTAGTCTACTGTTACTGGGAGCTTTTCACCACAGTCCTTTCTTCAAAGGCAAATACAGAAGTAAAAGAAATAAATAATAATAAATGATATTGATATCAGACTTAGCAGTGTTGATTGAACAACCTTACATTTTTAGTATTGAATAAATTGCCTTGGAATTGGCCCAGTAGTGCAAGCTATCTGCATATTTTTGATTAACAGAATGGTCACTATTGATGCTGCCAATATACCCTGCCATGGAGTAATCAGTTAGCTTGCTAACCTAAACACTAAAACTATTAGGAAGCTCAGGCATAAATATGTTAAACAGTATTGCGACACCATACATCCACATTCACTAAGTTATACATTGAGTATGTGTTCCTTATTCTCACCTCATATACTTTGACATGTACTCATTTATCTACCCGCCCAATGATATAGCTGTAAATTCATAAATATTGCATTGATTTAATTATCTACATGTGAGGAACAGAATCAAAGGCACAGGACAGGTCCGAGGATATAGTACCTGCTGACAATCCCAGATCCTTATTATCAGTGAAGTTCAAGTGAAAGCTAACAAGATTAGTCAAAGAACAGTGTCCTTCTATGAGTCCATATTGGCCATGCTTCAGTTTCCAGAAAGTTCCTCCTGATTGTGTAAACAGTCTGAGGACTGTGTCTTTTTAAAGACTACTGAGAAACTGCAGGCCATTGGTCACTGAGTCAATCCAATAAGATGAGAGCACAACGGCAATAATTTGGAATGTTCAGTGTGATGACATCCAGAAGAAAAGCAGATCCTTGTACAGGAATAAGATGCAAATATACATAGAGATGAGGGGGTGAACATATTTCCTTGGTATCTTCTTAATAAACCAGCCAAATTTAGAATAATGTCTCCTTCTAAGATACCTTTATAATTGGAATAGTCTAAACCTACACATAACAGAACTTGTTCAACAAGTTTGGCCAAGGGGGGTGTACGTATTTATGTAACACTAGAAAGGAGCTTAGTGTAACTTTTTAAGATGAGCTGAACATGAGGTAGGATTGGAGACTCATCATCTGTATTGTTCTTTTTAATTAGCTTAACAAACATTTTGTATGTATTCATATCTATATCTATCAATATATATATATATATATATATATATATATATATATATATATATATATATGTATTCTTTTTTTCTCAACTGGCAAGAATGCACCACTTTGAACCCTAGGTCTTTTGTTAGCAAAAAGATGATACTTATACTGAATATACTGGGAAAACAGGCATTATACTTAAGGCAAGACTCAAGTACTGGTAAAGCATTGGGGTCTTTGGTGATCCATAAGGATTCCAGCATGGCCTACTTATTATTCATACTTTATTACTGACATTGTTAATACTTAGCAAGACAAATTTCAGTTCTTTGTCTGAAAAAGAACTTGGCTTGTGGATAAGTGAATAGGAAGGACCAGAATGCAGACCAATAAATCCTGTTCTAATTAATTCTGAAACAAAGAGGTTCATAAAGTTTTGTGCTTTTTAGTATGAAGCTAAGGGAAGGGGACTTATTAAGTAAAACAAGTAATACTTTAATGAAAAGGGGATGTATATGCAAAGTGTATAAACATAAATCTGCAGAGATATGCCATGGAAAAAAATATGCAGTAAAATTAGCAAGCCCAAATCAGATCATCAAGTAAAAGACTACTATACCAAACCTAGGCTGTCTTCCAAAAGAGGCTGTCCACACTGTGTTCAAAAAATGGAATTTCCAGTCCACAGCAATTTGCTTCATAAGTTTATTTACAAAATATAGGATTAAGCGCTTTCATCTCATGACCAGAGACTTCATCAGAATCAATACAAAAAGCTTAAAATCATTTAAATATACCTCTCCTTCCAAGGAAACTCAGCTCACTGACTGTTGTACAAAGCTAGTTAATTAGTCATTGATATTTAAAGTTCAAGTTCCCTATATATATATATATATATATATATATATATATACACACCTAAAAATACTACATATAAGTAAATCGATTTAGATATACACAATTTACTACAATAAAAACCTTGCATTGAGGCATATTAATATATAAATTAGTACATAATTATATGTCCATTTAAAATATATATAATACAATTAAATATACATACACAATATTAAATTAAATATTAAATGATTCAAAGATGGCTGCCATTCTGTGAACACTGCCGAACTGCATCTCTGCATATATCCTGAGAAAATCTAAACCTGGAATTAATACTAGGAACTTTTTAACACTAAATCTTCGATAAAATAACTGCAACTTCATTTAACTACTCTGTAGGAAGAAATAAATCTGAAAAATAATACATTATTCAACAGGATTATAATAGATTAGCTGGCTCTGAAAAGAGAATCTAACAAAGGAACCGTGTGCTCTATACACTGTAAACATTTGTGCTGGAAAAAGATGTCGAAAGAGGAAAAGAATATGGACATAACTACTACCAAAACAAAACTTTCAGATCTTCGGTCACCGGAAAAAGATGTGATCTCCAAGAGGCAAAAAAACTACTAAACAACAAGAACAACAAAAGTCAGAGACTAAAACCAAATCAGATCAAACACTAAATATGGAAGACATCAGAACTGCCTTGTTACCCATCCAAGAAGCTCTGAAAGAATTAACCAACCAAATACAAACATTTGGAAATTCTTGTAATCAATTACTTGAAAGAATGGAAAAGTCTGAAGCTCGGATTTCTGAAAATGAAGACAAACTATCTTTACTAACAAAAAAAACAAGTATGCATGACTTGGATATTCAGGCTATTCAAAGCAAAATTACTGACTTAGAAGCAAGATCCAGGAGGAATAACATCATTATTAAAGGAATTCCAGAATCTGTACAATATAATGACTTAATCCCATCTATAATACAAATATTTTCAGTGCTTTTAATTGACTCTGACATGGTACAACAAATCATTATTGAAAGGGCACACAGAGCTCTGAGAGAACTACAAGCTTCTAATACTCCAAGACCTGTATATGTTAAAATACTCAAGTATCAGGGTGTTAGCAGAATTCTTACAACTGTAAAAAAAAGTGGTGGATGTATCATATGGAAAAATAACAAAATATCTCTGGCCCAAGATTTACCTTTGCAAGTCAGACAAGCTAGACAGTCGTTTTCTCCTTACTGTAGGTTACTTATTGATAAACAGGTTAAATTCCAAATAAAATATCCTAATATATTAACATTTACAGTAGATGGGACTAAATATTCTGTTTCTGCGAAAAATGAAGCAAACACTACTTTTCTGAAGGTTTTTAAGAGTGTACCTGCTTCTGAGACTTGAAATGCATTTCCGTTGGGACTGTCAGGCTGTCTGAGGTCGGACTTGCTGATTACTGTTGCTCGAGGTTTTGCTAATCCTTTGTCTTCTCTTGGAATGCTTTAGGCCTCTTCTGGAGTAATAGGGTTGCTGTTCTTTGCTGTTCCCAGCTTCCTGCAATCGTTTTCCGAAATTTTATGGCTTCTACGAGTTGTTTTCATCAACGAGAAGACAGGAAATACCTTCAGTGCTGCCGAGGGTGCGGATTTCGATGTGGCGCTTCCGGAAGCGGTCCCCCATCGCGAGTATTCTACATGGTTTCCAGGCTTGGAAACCCAAAAGGACATGTTTTAAGCCCAGCAAAGACATTTTAACAACAAGTAATGTACTGTTATAGCAATTTAAGCACATAGGAACATCTTTATACACCTGCTAGTTAGTTATTAGTATAAACCCTGTCGTTTATGTTAGATTAAAAAGGTGTAGGGTGTAGTGTTAAATATGGGGATTTTAGTATATTTTATAACTTTATATCATATAATATAACCTATATATTTTTACTCAGAGGTGATAATTATATCTTACATTATTTAGACACTGGTTTATGTTATGAGAAGATAGTGATAGTTTACATTATATAAATAAGGAAAATTGTTACCTTTAATATGATTTATTTCAACAACAACTAATCTAAGATGTAGATGAACAGCAGTGTTTACTAGGGAATGTTTAGAATAGACTTTGTAATAGTTAGGTTAGTTAATATAGGTCTCAACTATGAGATGTGTTTGTGGTGTTATAATCTAAAGTTTTTTATGTTTCTTTGTCTTTTTGACCCTTTCAGTTTACTATGTTACACAAGACCTATATATGTCCTGGTCCGGGGTTAGAGTGGGTAGGCACTGGGATAGGACGGGATGTCAAGAATGCTTCCAAATTAGGTACGTTTGTCATGATATTTTACTTTTCTTTTTTGTTTTCCCTTTTAAACTTTTATTTCATAAACAACTCTTTGAATGTGGGAAATAGACTCATGGAACTTTAAAGGGCTACAGAGCTTAAAAAAGAGGAAGGTATTTTTACATTTATTGTTGCAGGCTAAGGCGTTGTTTATATTACTTCAAGAAACACATTTAACTAATGATCAATGGGTTGATATCAAAAACAAGAAGTGGATTAGAGAAGTAATAGCCTCAGAAGGTAAAACTAACAGTACTGGGGTAGCTATAATTATTAAAAATAAATATAAGGAAAAGATTTTAGACTCTAAAACAGATAAAGATGAAAGATGGTGTTATGTTATTCTTTTATTTACCCATTTTGATAAACCTATTTTATTGTTAAACGTTTATGCACCCTGTAATGACCAGCATTTATTCATAGCATCATTATATGCAATTTTGACACAATATGATAAATATTATATAATTATTGGAGGAGACTGGAATTCTAATCAAAATCCGAAGTTGGATAGATCTTGTCCACAAAGAGCATTTAATAAGCAAGTGGTGTCAGTACTAAGTGACATTAAGGAAGACTTTCAATTATATGATCCTATTCAGTATTTAAATACTACTAATAGCACAAATAATTATAATTTTTATTCTACATGTCATAAAATGTGGTCCAGAATAGATTTCTTCTTGATTTCAAGAATAATGGTTAATTTGGAACCCGTAGTTGTTACACATGCACGTTACTTGTCAGACCATTCAAAAATTTCGCTATGTTTTGCTAAAGATTCAATGGAGACCCAAAGGCAAAGAGGTTTTAACTGGTCTCTTAACCCAAATTTGTTGAATAAGGAGGAAATATTACATGAAATTACAAGTTACCTTAAAGAGTTATTAGATAGATTAAAGAAACAACAATATGTACCTGACATTGATTGGGCGACAGTTAAAGCACAAATAAGAGGGATCTTTTTGCAAAAAGCTTCATATTATAAAAAAATACAAAATAGAGATATTCAAAAACTGGAAGTTAAAATTAAGGCACTTGATCAAGAACTGATTCAAAATTTTAATGTTCAAACAGAGGTGGAATTATTTAAATGTCAAAAAGATCTCTTCTTAATACAAAATAGTAGGTTGACATTTTAGGACATAGGATGCTAGTGAGGTATGCCAATCATGTTCAAACACCATCACGGGCATTAGCTAGGATAATTAATCAATCGAGAACAACAGTACACATTTCAGAAATACATTTTAGAAATACAACTTATTCTAAAACTGAAGATATCATTAATGTCTTTGAGCAGATATATACTAGTATATATGGTGGGCAAAATGACTTATCCCTGCATAGGATTAGTAATGAATTTTTACATACTATTAAGTTTCCGAGAATAGAAGACAATATTCAAAGAGATTTGATTAAACCGATATCTGAAGAGGAAGTAATATATACAATTCAACATATGAAATCGCATAAGTCACCAGGTCCTGATGGGTTGACGGTGGAATTTTATAAGGCATTTGATAATATCTTTGGTAAAATACTCTCACGTGTATTTAATTATATAATTAAGAATAAAATTAATGATCCCCATCTCAATGCTTCAAAAACTATTTTTATATCTAAACCTAATTCTGATTCTCAAAACCCTGATAATTATAGACCAATATCATTAATAAATGTAGATATGAAAATTTTAACCTCTATTATAGCTACCAGATTAAAAAAAATAATGAATCATATAGTATCTAGGGAAAAAGCTGGCTTTATGGCAACTAGACAAACTAGTGATAATACACTTACACTTCATACTTTGATAGCTTATGCTAAACAGAAGAACCTTAATATGTATGCCCTTATAATTGATGCGCAGAAGGCTTTTGACAGGGTTGATATAAACTTATTGTTTGAAATATTACCATACTTTAATATATCTCAAGAATTTGTTCAAGTGTTAAAAATTTTATACAGTAATCCTTATACCACATTGTATATTAATAGAAATTTTTCTAAAAGAATACAAATCAAAAATGGAACACGTCAGGGTTGTCCTTTGTCCCCTTTATTATTCAATATATATATCGAACCCTTATTCTTATATATTAAACAGAATATATACCACAATGTCCCAATAGTTTACGGAACAAAAATATCAATGTCAGCGTTTGCAGATGATTTGAACATTTATTGCACAACTCCAATCTCAGACACTAAAAAGATATTAAAAGCGATAGATAATTTTTCAGAAGTTTCCAACTATAAAATTAATCTTAAAAAAACTAGTATTTTCCCTTTGAGAACTCCCAAACCTTTTTCACTGTTGCCTCTGGTGGGACAAGTGACGTGTAAAGATAGCATTAAATACTTGGGTATTGACTTCTCTACAGATAATAAAGACTTTTATACTACTAACATTAAAAACGCTTGGGATCAAGTATTATCTGATTTTGGGAGATGGAAGAATTTTCAATTACCAGTATTAGCAAAAGTATCAATTATTAAAATGACTGTATTGCCACGATTATTATATATTTTTAGATCTGCTCAGGTAGTAATCTCGAAGACATTTTTTAAACGAATCCACAAAGAATTAGTTCAATTCATTTGGGAGCCAAAGAAAACAAGGATTTCGTATGATAAATTAATGACTCCAAAAAATAAAGGAGGGCTGGAGCTACCAAATTTTGAAATTTACTACTTAATAGTAAACTCAAACAGGCTTCTAAGAATTGCTAATTATGATATAACTAGTACTAAGTGGATACCTACTTGGGTAGTCCTGAACTATAAATATATCCTAAATTTGAATATTAATCCTAAAGCAATACCCTTTTTAGGAAAAGATACCTTGAAATTATAAGGAATAATGGATCACGTTAAACTATATGTAACATCAATACAAACCTTATTTCAATCATTAGATCTTGTTCAATATATGATGGCTTTTCAACCTTTTCACAGGAACCCTAACCTGAGACTAAATAATCAATTAATTGATCTTAAAGAATTCCCACTAATAGTCAATTTAACTTTAATTGACATTTATATATTTCTCGAACTCTCGGCTAATCAGATAAGACAAGAATTAAATTTACCTAAAAATTATCTTGTTATTCTACGGCAAATTAGGGCACTTTCTATAGGCTACTTTAAAAATTTTAAACCCAGAGAAGAGATTACAATTAAATGCTGGAATCTGTGGCAAGCTCTCCAACAAGATATTAAATTTATAACAGCAGCAAATAAACTAATAAAAGAGTTCAAATTCTAAGATAAAGTTCTTGTGTCAAAATATTGGAAAGAAAAAATTCCAGAGACAGAAGAAAGTCATATTATAAAAGCAATTGATTTGACTACAAAATCTATTTCACTTCAAAAACTGATGTATACCCAGTTGATGATATGGAATAATGCATATTATACACGCCTTAGCCTGCATAAATTTAATTCTAAAAATTCCCCAATTTGTCCTTACCGTAAGGATCAATCTGCCGAACTTCTTCATATGCTCTGGAGTTGCAAATGCATATACAGACTTTGGAACTCGCTAAAGATACAACTTCAGAAGATGGGTTATCAAAGTACAACATTGTCATGGAAATTCATGATTTTGCATATTCCCCCAAAAGAACTTTCTAGATCTCAAAGTATCGTATCAATCAATATCTTTTTACTGATGAAGCTATATATAGCTACTAGTTTTTTAGACCCATCCAAAACATCATGGAATAACTTTAGAGTATTAGCAATAAGAAATATAGTAGCCCACAAATTACTTTTGAATCAACATAATAAAAATATTAATAATCCAAAAATTTGGGAACAAGTATTTAATATTATATTAGCGTAATATTTCAAATCTGAATTTAACAATAATTATTTTTACAACTTTTAAAAGACTCTATAACAGCAAACTGTTCATTATTTGAATTGATTTTAACTATTATTATATTATTCTTGTATAATTTAATGTGTTACTTGGAAGCATTCATGTAAATATTGTATAAATGCTGTGGTGTTATTGTTAGTTACATTAGTTGGTAGTTTTTTTAATGTTGTATCTGTTTTAATTTTGTATGGAATATAATAAAACAATAAAAATGTATTATTGAAAAAAAAATAAATATTAAATAAAATAATAACTCAATGGGTTATCTCTGCCCTTTTTGGGTCTGCTGCTTTCAATTTGAGAATCAGGGTAATGGATAAATGGTCATTAAGGCCTGGATGGTGTACCACATCCAACCTAAGTTGCCAAATCAACTCACGAAACTCTAGCTTGGTTTCCCAATCACCCCCTCTCTCATTAGGTGTTACTTCTTCCAGCACCCAAAACTTAAATTCCGCTTGATGGCATACTAATTTGTGCCTATATAATGCATTATATTCGTTCTTCTTGTTTACATCCCTAATATGTTCATATATTCGTTGCCTGAGGCATCTTTCTGTCTTGTCTATATAGTATGCCCAGCATACTATACAATAGGCAAGATAAACTACCCCCTTGGTGTAACAACTGGCATATTTCTTAGCTTTCAACAAATATTTAATACCAGGAATATATAGTTCTTTTTTACTAGCTATATGTGTGCATTGTCTGCATCTCCCACATTTGAATGTACCTAGTCTAGTACTAGTTCCCATAAACATCTCTGTCCTCTTCTGTTCATACATTTCTTTAAGATTCCTATTCCTCCTGAAACTCATTCTCAGGGGTTTGGAAAAACTTTCAACATTAGACGTTATTCTCTTAAACATGTTCCCTAGTGCATTTATACATCTTTTGACCCATCCAATATTATTGTGGTATGTCAATATCAAATACGGATTAGAATCCATGCTTTGTTCTTTTCCAAGTCTAGTGCTCTCTCCCCTTGTTCTCTGCTTAATTCCACTATTCAAGAGTGGCTTGTATATATTGCCCCAACCCTGGATAATACTCTCTTTTATAGGATCAATAGCTGTATCAGGATACCTCTTTCCCTAAATAACTGATGGACAAAATCCATTTCTTTCAGAAATTCATCTCTATCAGATGTCATCTGGGCAATACATACCATCTGACCTTTTATGATGTTATTTTTTAAAAATGATGGATGATCACTATCGTAGTGTAAATACAAGTTGGAGAAGCATTTCTTTTGAAATATACTAGACTTGTAAATTTTGTTCTGTTTGTCTTTTGATATTTTTACATCCAAATAATGGGCCTCATCAGCATCAATATTATAGGTAAACTCCAAGAAATTTGTAGTCTGGTTCAAATAATTCATGAATTTTGGTATCAAGTCTTCACCCCCCCCCCACACACACACACACACTATAAGGATGTCATCCAAAAATCTATAATATTCCCAAATATAGTGTGAAAAATGAGATATAAACACAAACTGTTGCTCCCAATACAGCATAACTATGTTAGCATATAAAGGTGCACATGAGGAGCCCATAGCCACCCCATGTAGTTGTTGATACATATCTCCCAGGAAATATATATAGATTCATACTAAGCTAACTGCCCTTGTGAGTCATTTTAAGCCTAGCCAATTATCCCTTGTGAGACTCAAACCCTGCACCTTGTGTTTGTAAGGCAAATACCTTAACCATTAGGCCACCCTCCCAACCCAATTGTACTTTAAAACTGCTTCCATGTTTTCCAGCACTAACCTATATTCATCAGCTGTTAGAAACCGAAATTCAGCAATCATCTGTTCAAACCAATCCATTCCGATGTCATGGGGAATGACTGAGAACAAATCTCTGACATCAATGGTCAGAAATATAGAGTTCACTGAAAATTCTGATTTTCCAATTTTATTCAAAAAATCCCAAGAATCAATGAGGATGTGAGTATATTTTGTGTGGAACTTCTTAACCTTTTCATCAACAAAAATGGCCATTGGTTGTGTTTTTGAACCCCTGGATGTGACTATAGGTCTCAGGGGTGGATCTTCAATCCCCTTATGTATTTTTGGAATTCCAAAGATGGCTGGAATAATTGGGTAAAAACCTTTATAAAATGGTATAGTTCTATATCAATAAGGCCCTGCATTAGATTGTCATCTAGCATGAGATCAATTCTTCTATAAGAAATATTCACTTCATTTTTGGATACCACTGAATACCGTGCATTGTTATTAAGAATTTCCAACATCCTAGCTGTGTAGTCCCACTGCTCCATAAGGACCACCCCTCCCCCTTCATCCGGCTTAATTATTCATACTTTCTCATCATTCCTTACTTGTTTTAATAGTTTATTTTCTTCAGGAGATAAATTAGAATTAATATGTTTATGATTATAATAATTCATTCTAATTAAACTAGTGAGGCACACTTCAAAATTATATATTTTGCATTGTAATGGAGGATTAAAAATGCTTCTCCGAATCAAGGCACTATTTTTATCAATCACATTGGATTTGTGTTTAAATAAATGTTCCAAATTTAACTTCCTTGTGAAAAGTTTAATGACTATTAACATATCCTCTGAACCGGGTACAATGGGCTGGTACAAATTAAAATCTTTTTAAGAATAATGAAAAATACACATTATCAACCTGAAGGTCCGTGTAATTATATATAATAAAATTATCCTGTTTGTTTATTATGGTCCTATCTTCCTTCTGTTCTATGTTTCCCAGGCCTAATATCTCTTGGGACACTGAAGCATTCACACAGTTCCCTATGAGCTCATTGGATGTCTCAAAACTATTAAATAAATCAAAAACATTAGAGACATTATAACTAGTAACCTCTTGGTTAGATGGCAAAACTCTATCTTCACTCAAAAGTTCAAGAGAAAAAGATATGTTGGTAACCGGTTCATACATTAATGTGCAGGACAAATCATCAATTTGTTCATCCATAAATACTAAGGACATGGGTGGTGGTGTCGTGTTGCTTCTGCATATGTTGGCTAATTCTGCCTGTTGCATATTCTCTCTGACCTCCGTGGGCCTTCTGCCCCTAAAGGGCTACTTCCAAAATGGTTATTAGTATAACAATAGTCGGAAAAATAATCAGCAGCATGGTCTCTTTCCCCTCTATTAGTAATCCCTCCCCCATAAACATCCCTAGGTGGATATTGTGAAGGTTCTGATCTAATTTCATTATCTCTGGGACCCCCTCTTTTAGTTTGTCCTATTAGTATATTATTGGCTACCGGATAAGCAGTACCTTGTTCATAGTCATATAAATCTCTCACCATTTTAGATATTTTTCTTTTCTGTTTTTTTCAATAGCAAAATCAACATCATTCATGGCTCTGTAATACATACTTTTGTATTCAGTCACATTGAACAGTAAATCATTACTAATGTCTCTATATGAACTGTCAATCAATGTTTTATGCTCTGCCATAATTACTTCGTTATTTTTTATCATCGCTTTTAAAATTAAAATACCACAATCATTTAAAATACATTGTATCACATTGTAAAATTCTGAGCCTCTAACAGTATTGTTCAGAAACTTAATTAAACGTAACCCCTTAGGTACAATACTTTTCTGTACACATTGTATCAAGTACCAATTGTCTAAGACAAGCGTTTTATATTTGGTTAAACATTTTTTTTAATTTCTTACATTGTTCGTTGAATGACCCCACAGGCTTGTTGTGTCTGGAGTTATTTTTACACTTTCTAGTAAAGGAATTGTCCAACCAGGAATAAAAATCCAATGTCCCATAATGTTCCTGTAAATTATTTCACTCCGGGTTACTCTCACTGCGATGTGAAACAGTCCTGGACCCCAAACAGGTTTCTCTTGTTGCACGGACATCATAAGCATCTCCATCTTGTCTTCCTGGTCTCGTCAACCTCACGCCATTTGCATCTGATGTCATCACGATGTCCCTCCCCAAATTGGGACTACTTTGTGCACAGAGAATGCCAGAATCAATGACAATGGCGGTTGAACCATTTTACGAATAAGTTTGAATAAGTTTAACAAGTTCTGACAATAAGGAACAGTTGTTATGATTGTTACTCATTCTAAGGACTCCTCAGGAGACACGCCAACAAACAACACATAGCTGAGAATCAAAAAAGAAAAACAGTTCACTGCTATACAAAAACTAGGCTGTCTTCCAATAGAGGCTTTCCACACTGTGTTCAAAAAATGGAATTTCCAGTCCACAGCAATTCGCTTCATAAGTTTATTCACAAAATAAAGGATTAAGCACTTTCATCTCATGATCAGAGACTTCATCAGAATCAATACAAAAAACTTAAAATCATTTAAATATACCTCTCCTTCCAAGGAATCTCAGCTCACTGACTGTTGTACAAAGCTAGTTAATTAGTCATTGATATTTAAAGTTCAAGTTCCCTATATACACACACCTAAAAATACTACATATAAGTAAATCGATTTAGATATACACAATTTACTACAATAAAATCCTTGTATTGAGGCATATTAATATATAAATTAATACATAAGTATATGTCCATTAAAAATATATATAATGCAATTAAATATACATACACAATATTAAATAAAATATTAAATAAAATAGTAACTCACTTGGTTATCTCTGCCCTTTTTGGGTCTGCTGCTTTCAATTTGAGAATCAGGGTGATGGATAAATGGTCATTAAGGCCTGAATGGTGTACCATATCCAACCTAAGTTGCCAAATCAATTCATGAAAGTCTAGCTTGGTTTCCCAATCACCCCCTCTCTCATTAGGTGTCACGTCTTCCAGCACCCAAAACTTAAATTCCGCTTGATGGCATACTAATTTGTGCCTATATAATGCATTATTTTCATTCTTCTTGTTTACATCCCAAATATGTTCATATATTCGTTGCCTGAGGCATCATTCTGTCTTGCCTATATAGTATGCCCAGCATATATAATAGGAAGATGCAAAGAGAGATAGAGATGAGGGGGAGAACATGTTTCCTTGGCATCTTCTTACTAAACCAGCCAAATTTAGAATAATGTCTCCATTTAGGATACCTTTATAATTGGAATAGTCTAAACCTACACATAACAGAATTTATTCAACAAGTTTGGCCAAGGAGGATGTACGTATTTATGTAACACTAGAAAGGAGTTTAGTGTAACTTTTTAAGATGAGCTGAACATGAGGTAAACGTGGAGACTCATCATCATCTTCTTTTTAATTAGCTTAACATGGATTTTGTATGTATTCATATCTATATCTATCAATATATTTATTTTATATATATATATATATATATATATATATATATATATATATATATATATATATATATATATATATATATATATATATATTCTTTTTTCTCAACTGGCAAGAATGCACCACTTTGAACCCTAGGTCTTTTGTTTGCAAAAAGATGACGTTTATACTGAATATACTGGGAAAACAGGCATTACACTTAAGAAAAGACTCAGGTAATGGTAAAGCATTGGGGTCTTTGGTGATCCATAAGGATTCCAGCATGGCCTACTTAATATTCATACTTTATTACTGACATTGTTAATACTTAGTAAGACAAATTTCAGTTCTTTGTCTGAAAAAAAACTTGGCATGTGGATAAGTGAATGGGTAGGACCAGAATGCAGACCAATGAATCCTGTTCTAATTAATTCTGAAACAAAGAGGTTCATAAAGTTTTGTGCTTTTTAGTATGAAGCTAAGGGAAGGAGACTTACTAAGTAAAACAAGTAATACTTTAATGAAAAGGGGATGCATATGCAAAGTGTATAAACATAAATCTGCAGAGATATGTCATGGAAAAATATGCAGTGAAATTAGCAAGCCCAAATCAGATCATCAAGTAAAAGACTACTATAGAAAAGACTGACAGAATCAGACTTAAGAGGAAGGATTCTGTGAAGAAGCAAACTGCCAGTTGAATCCCATGAGTACAGATAAAAGGTAAGACTATTAATTCTCTATGAGACATCTTTAGATCCTGACTCAAACCTGTTTTAGCAAACAGAGAAATGAGAAAGGGCAAGTTCAGGGTAAATGCATGTGTAAGTGTATATTCTAGACAGAGTTAATGTATAATGTGGACAAAAGATTCACAAGAGTGACACCATTCACAGTTAACAAAATGTATTAGCAGAAGGAAGAGCAAGGTAGTGGGTATAATGGAAAATAATAATGCTATTCAACAAAGCAGATGCATTCCCTAGTGCTGGTCATTAGAAGGAAGAAGTTTAACAAGAAAGCTGGTCCTATGCAAATGCTACACAAAGGGATACTAAGAACCCTTGTAGCAGTGCTGGTGTATAGAAACAAATGTTTAGCAGTCAGGCCTTGCTGTTCATGAAGACAGTGTACAGAGGTGCAGCTGGTATCATGAGATGAGCTGTTACTTTGAGCACCACATACTGCTGCTACTCCTGCAATACATGTGTGTACTGAGCAATGCTGGTGTGCATAGCAAGACCATTTGCAGTGTGCATGAGGTAATGTGGTGTACATGTAAAGCACATTTACTGTGTGCACAGTGCAGTGCTGGTGTACATGAGAAACGCTTTTGCAAAGTACATTGTGTAATGCCGGTGTACATGAGAAGGGTATTTACTGTGTGCAATAGATAATACTTGTGTACATGTACAGGATATTAACTGTGTGTAAGAGGTAATGCTGGCATATATGAGGATTCAGTTGCTTTATGTACTAAATATTGCTGAGAGGCAATGGACAACATAATTGTCTTGATTTTGTAATGACAAAGATTATCAATGTAGCAAAAAGGATTTTTTGTTAAACTTGATTATATGTATGTGTGTGCACGTGTGTGTGTGTGTGTGTGTGTGTGTGTGTGTGTGTGTGTGTGTGTGTGTGTGTGTGTGTGTGTAAAACACTTCTGTACATGTGTGCGAGCTTGCCTCCACATGTGCATATGAACACAATTCTTCTGCTCTTCATGAAGAATGAAATGGTTAAATAAATGACCCAATGAACTAAATATCTTGTACCAGCATATGGTCCTTCATCTGTATGCTACAACATTCCTGAAAGTTGTCTGTGGTATTGAAGCTATTACGGTTGACTTCTAGCCATTCTACTGCTGCAGTATGATTACAACAATTATTTGGACCTACTGGATATGATTTTAGCCATGCTGTAACCAAGGGTATATAATATTATACCTGTTGTGACTGCAACCTCAGAGTGAGAATAATAAATTTAGTGGTGGTGTAAAAAAGCAAATCAACTCACAGGGGTGAGATAGGTTTGCCAACTGCAACCAAAAAAAAAAAAAACAGTTTTTAAGAAGGTGATGTGCATGTTGGAATGATCATTTTGTCTGGGTACTGTTGCAGTGCACTTCTGTGTATTTCAGGAAACAATTTTGTGCACTGGTGCATGATGATATTTGTTTTGTGCACTGGTGCATGATGATATTTGTTTTGCACAATAGTGGGCCAACAACCCGATTTTAGCAGTATCAGAATCTATTTGTTACTCTTATACAGAAACAAACATACACACACATACATGCATGCATCAACTGTCCAGAGGTTTGCAGAATGTCCAGATTTTTGCCTCATATTCTGGGTCTATTCCTCATAAAATTTGCAGTTTTCTGGCAAATCATTGAGGATTCAAGTCACTAAATAATACTAAATAATGGCAGACATTTGAGTTTCAGACTTCATATCCTTTAGAAAATGCATAATAGTGCAAAACCTGTTATTCTAACTTCTTTCTAAATTTATGGGAGCAATATTTAAAATCTGTTCCTATTTTGGGGCCTTTGTTCCTCCATTATTTCTGGCTTTGTCCAGATTTCTTGCATTCAGAGGTTGAAAGTTATGGCATGCACACACACACACACACACACACACACACACACACACACACACACACACACACACACACACACTTACACACGCATCTCTTTGCTTGTTCTTCTGTTAATATTGCATTGCACAAAACAAACAAAAAATTACTTTGCAGACCGATATCTGATTGCTGTTCGATGAAATAAAGTCTGAATTCATTTGCATTAGGAGAAAAGATTAAAATATTTTTAAGCTAAAGTATTACATTTACATTGATTCAGTTTCATAGTTAAATATAACAAAAGGTACAACGCAGAAAAGTACACCATTCATTATTCTAAACATGTAATTTAAATGCAGGAAGCAAAACATAATGATCAAAATAAGAGTACAGTCAAAGACAGCAGTGGCTTTTGCACGCATGAATATCCAAACCGGTTTCTTGTTGTCTGAATCTGAAGAGGGGGTGCTACTTTGAAATGCAGATTAGCCAGGAACACTTCAGGTTAATACAATATGCTTCCTCTCACCTATTTCCTTAGAGAATTAGGAGTATCGTGTAGCGTGACAGAATCTGCCAAAGGATATGTTTGAGCTTTGCTGTGATTTATCTGTATAGTGCTACAGGTCCTTTTCCTTTGTTCAGTACTATGTCTATTTTTACTCATGAATGATTTTCTTTAACATATTTTATGTTGATAGATACGTAAAAATACTTCAGATTTGCAATAGTCAGATTTTCTTTTTCCTGAAATGCATCTCAGCCTTACTCCAAAAGATAATGATTTGTATGTAGGACAAGAGGGTTAGAAAGAATCAGGGATGGGATAATAACACTTAAATATTGGCTAAGTCAGCATTTATCAAATAGAGAGGCTTGTCCTCTTAAAGAGGCTTGAATCTATTTCAATGGAAGTACAAGCTTGTTCAAAAATTATGTATTTGGTATTGTTTTTGTGGAATCTGTCAAAATATAATAATGTGATTATGAATTCGGATTTTATTGCAAACAAATATAAAAATAATAATTTACTCATTCAAATCCTTGTAATCTCAAGGGTGTTTGTGTGTGCGTGTATATATGTGTATGTGCATATGTTTGTGCAAGTATGCACATATGTTTGTGTAAGTGTATGCATGTGTTTATGTGTGTGTGTCTGTAAGTGTGTTTGCCTGAGTTTGTGGCCTGTGTATGAATATTATGGACAGATCTGCATTAATATGCTCTTCTATATTTTTGTTTTCTTGTGTGTGTGTGTGTGTGTGTGTGTGTGTGTGTGTGTGTGTGTGTGTGTGTGTGTGTGTGTGTGTGTGTGTGTGTGTGTATGTGTGTGTGTGTGTGTGTGTGTGTGTGTGTGTGTGTGTGTGTGTAGGGAGGCTTGAATAACTTTCAGTATTAAACAAAAACTCAAGGACTTCCCTGTAGGTTGATGGAAGCCCACTATGACAGGATCTAAGAAGCTTTGCATAAGTATTTATAATTCATTGAATCTGTTCTGTGTGGCAAACCAAGTAAATAGCAGGCATGTGCATTTTGAGTGTAGCAAATATATAAATTCATATATACAGACTTTCACAGCTGGTAGACTGTAGGTGTACTACTGTTTTATCTTGTATTACAGAAGTATTGTAACTTTACTATTGCTAGCTCTTTTTTTTTCTGTCTCCATAAAAAGGCTTTTGTCAGTTTAGAATGGCATATGGTACAGACAAGACAATCATTTCAAAGCACCATGGTTCTTTTAATCTTCACCTTTGCTTCCAAAATAGTTTTCATGTGCTTGCAAGTATCAGTGACAGTTGGAGGTAATAGCTTTTGGTGTGGAGCCTTTGTTAAGCACAATTGCTCATTGTTAGGAGCTCAGAAGGCAATTGCACTAGCTTTTTCTAGACAGATGCAAGGTGTACAAAATCTCAGATCAGAACATTCAACCACAGATTAGGACGCCTTTTGAAAGTATAACAATGCCTACTAAATGCTGACTTTTGGCACAGATTTGAATAACAGTACTTCATGTCATATTAGCATGTATACTGGTAGAAATGAAAGCAGTTTACAACACCCTAGACCGAATTATATTATGTTTTTAAAAACTGTCATGTTTGAAGCAATGCAAATTTAGAGGGCATTCATAAACAGTAATATACAAATCTGTGCTGTGAGAGTCATTACGTAAGAAAGAAGTAATTCAAAGATAAACACCATCCTTCCTCTCAACCAATCAGGGACAAATGTCAACATAATCAGGGACAAATCTAGAAATAATGAGGAGCAATCAGGGACACTTTTAAAATATTAGTACTATTAACTTGTGATATTCAGAGAATAAAAGAATGTAAAGTGACATGTTTTCTGTAATAAAAGAAGTATATAAATCTAATTGTCGTTATTTAAGTGTATTCACCAACTTTTATCCAAAAGTCAATATTTTTAGGAAGGACTAAGAGGGATGGAACTAAAATTTGAGCTAAAATCAGGATGCCCCAGAAAATCAAACACAGCTGAAAGATATGCATGCCATTCTACCAGAGAAATGCTTCCAGAGAAATAGAACATTATAAACAGCAAGTAAATGACTGTGATTGCATGCGAATGAGAATCGTCACATATCCATATGAAACAAGAGATGGTGAACTGATTCAGAAGTGTATAAAATTAAAGCAGTGTACATAAGCTTCACTCATGTTATGATCCTTGGAGAAGCATCATTGTTTGCAGAGCAGCATGTGTTAGTGCACATCTTTGGAGATAATGTTCACAGTTTTGTGTTGTTACCCACCATGTCACAGACAATTCTGCCCAGTAAGTATTCTGGACAAAGCTGAAAATAATGGGGGAAAGTTCCAAAAATAGGAACAGCTTTTAAATATTGCTATTCTAAATTTAGAAAGCTGATAGAATAAAGTGTTTTATATTAGTATACATTTTCTGAAGGACATGAGGTATGAAAATCAAATGTTTGTCATTATTTACTGACTTCAATTCTTTCTCAATAATTTGACAGAAAACTTAAATTTTATGAAAAACAGACCTAAAATAATGAGGCAAAAATCTGGACATTCTGCAGAAATATGGACAGTTGAGAGGTGTGTGCCAGGGGCTAATCTATTTTCACCTGCACGACCAGAATATTGTCACCCACTAGCATGTGTACAGGGACACCGTTCAGGAGTTAGTGACATTTGCCACCTACACATGGAATTAAGCAGATGCATGGAATGCTTATCCTGGTGGGCACACAGGTTTGTGCCACATTAACTATTGTTTTACTATAGGCATTCAGCATCCAGCAAGGGATAAATTAGGAATTTCGCAGTCATCAGTCTCATAAATCTATATCAGGTTTTAGATGTGATGCTGCAGCATGTGTTGGATAATATGTGGTTTTCTCATTCAGCAGTAAGGAAAAGCACAACCAAGTAGACAATCTATGACATAACTCAGAAGTGTAGCAAGGGGTGGGTGAAGGGGGCAGAAGGTGTTAGCAGGTGTGATTGGCAGCTGCTGATCATTTGGGTAGTGCAATTTCCACATTTGTTTGTGTACTAGCATTTTTGAATGTTATTGCCAGTACAGAAATGCTCTTCAGTGTTTCAGCACTTTGTGTGTGTTGATTTGCATTTTTAGTGAGATGATGGCTACAAGTGTAACAAGCAATGTGCTACAGTTTAACAGTAGAAGAAATTTACTTATTTCTTTATTTTTTGAACTTCAACTGTAGATATGAGGAGGTGAGGTGCCATATTGGGGACTTGTTCCAGGCACTAGATGAACCAGCTTTAGCTCTGACACAGCACAGTTTTCTTAGCTACTAGGGGCCACTAACTGCACATCCATTGACAACAAGGCAACACCTGCCAACATGGCGTCCAGTATCTCAGATAGGAGGTCTACCACTCTGCTAACTGCCAGCTGATGAGCAGCTGGTTGCCATCTAGGCAGTTTCTCTGATTCCCACAGCTGGCACACCTGTACCAGTATTTCCTGCTGAGAAACTTTCCATAGGATCATCTAGCTGATAAGGCATTCGCAGTGACTAGATATCTTCTTTTCAAGGATGTAGGTAACAGGCCATATATAAAATAGTCCATTGTCAATACCATAGCTAGGGAGGGCCAAGAGGTATAACTGCCCTAGGAGAAAAGTTTTGGGGATGCAATCAGATGATCATAATCCGTCTTTAAGGCAATATTGTTTTTTAAAACCCAATATTGTATTTGCAAGCAAACCTGAGCATGTTAGTGTTCTGTGTGAGTTTGCTACTGTTTAAAAGTAAAAAAAAAAATGCATTTATGTATTTATTTTTAACTAAAATCTGAATGCTTTGGCATTCCATACAGGCAGGGTAGAAACTCCACAACTGTTTGCTACATTTCCAACAAACAGTTTGCTGCAGTTTAAAAGATACAATTATGCTGAAGGAGGGATGGGGCAGGCACAGAAATAGAATGTGAATGGCTGAGGTGGTAGTGGGATTGACGGGTGTCATGTATCTAGCCACCTGGATGAAGAAATGTCCATTTTTATTCCTTCTCTTCAATGGAAGAGCTGGGGAGGGGGTCAGTCTAACTGTAATAAGCTGATAGCTTACAATGTATCAAATGGCTTATTCCAAAGAAGTGTTTTTTTTTTCCTCTTTACTTGAAGAACTGAGGGGATGGGCTGCTGGTTCATAGTACTGGCCTAGGTTGCTGGTTGAACCAGTTATGCCTCTGTCTATTTTTATGTGTTACAGGTGATGCAAGATGTATGTGTTAGAACTATCACTGATAAACCCCTTATTGGTAACCCCTAGGCCAGCATAGAAATGGTAAATAATACTATACTGTTTGGGATGTGGAACACTGTTGCCTGCATGTCTGGATTTATGAAAGCATTTTTCTGCTACATGAATAAATCTGGTGGGATGCAACAGTAAACACCAGAAATCTCCATCAAGATGTTTATGGTGTGTTTCATGCTGTACAATATGGTAATACACAATGGTCTGGGAACATTGCAGTGTAGGCTGACAGATGTTGCCCTAGTGGAGGAGAAGTCAGATAAGTAGTCACAGGGAGAAGAGGCTGCAGTGGTACCCCATGCAAGTCAGAGTTGGGTTCATTATGTGATGGCAGTGGTATAGAGGCATTGTCTGGTCCACAACTATGGGCCATGGCAAGGACAAAACAGAATAAAACCGATGCATGCAGTAGCACACACAGACTATTAACTACAGTGCATTGTCAGACATTACTGTACATCAGATAAAAAGGAAACTACTTCAACCACCGCACATACCAAGACTATTAATACATCAAGCACTGTCATTTTACAAGGATCAGATGTCTTCAAAACAAATACATCCATAACCCAATGGAATTTATAACTACCCATGTCACATGAAGAAATCATATGACCCCATGCATACACATCACTTTTATTTACATTAATTTAAAAGTGTGGCATATGTAAGCAGTGATTATTTATCAGTGTGGCCCTTAGTATTACTGTCCCTGGATATACCAGGGTGATTACACGCTGGTCTACTTTATTCCTGCAAAAGCCAAATTGCTCGAATACAACTCGCACGAACCATAATGAACGAAATGCGAATACAGTGAACACACTAAACCGCGAAATTTGAAATTTCGATCTCTCATAGTTGGCCAACCCCACCGCCCGCAACATATTACCTACTGAAACAGAGTAAAAAACAACACATACACACACTAACCAAAGCTCTACTTCTAACCCTAAAGTAAAGCACCAAAACCCTACTTCTAACTCTACACTAAACCCTACATACAAAACTATCTATGCACTATCCTTAACCCCTCCCTAACCTTAAGGTCTGTAACTACTGCACACTTACCCTACTGAGCTATACCCAAACTAAATATTCCACACACATACACTTAACAAAACCCTACACTAAACCTTACATACATTACCTGTCTATGCAGTTACCTTAACCCGTACCCTAACCCTAAGGTCCGTAACTATCGCACACTTACCTTATGGTGCTATTCCACAGACGGGCCAACTATGCAATGTGATATTTCCACTTTTGCGGTTTAGTGCATTCGATGTACTCATGTTTCACTCATTATGTGTCACGCAAATTGTTTTTGAGTGATTCAGCTTTTGTGGGAATAAAGTAGACCCGATTACATGCAAGGAATAATTGCATTTCCATACAAGAGGGGTTGTGTATATTGTAGTCTGTTTATCATGTGATGGCTTTTATATTTGCAAAACTGAAAGAGATCAGAGCCACACGCTCCAAGGACTTAAACCTTGTCATCACAATGAACAAAGCATGCTGGAGGGATAGGTTCCTGACACAGAGACTCCACATACTCTGGAATAGACAGCACTTACATGTTAAGCAGAGTGCCTCCTTGGCCCTCTTCAAAAGGAACCTTGATGACTGGATGGGAGATAGGAAATTTACCCCGTGGATCACGTCAGTTGCCCTGCTAGCCAGGGGTCCAGGGAAGTAAATATTGTGGGAAGAAATAGCCAGGGAATTGTTATGGCTAGGCTTGTATAGGCCCTAGGGCCAATAGCCTAGTACCAACTTATGAACCTATGAACTTATGAACTTGAAGTTTAAAATATGTAAAGGTGTCTACAATATCAAAGTAAACAATGAGAGGAATGCTGTATGTAGACAGGCACTTTTTTGCAAACATTTCGGTACATGTGTGCCCTTTGCAGTAGAAAAATTACCCCATCTACTAGAGGTGTGAGTGGAGAAATGATAATCAAGTAACAAGAGCTGTACTGGCAGATCATTTTGAACTCAGCTCTGTTACCAGGTCTAAAGTATATGATATCTCTGTGGGTTGCAAAATTATAAATGGCTATACATGTGTAGACATTCTTATACGATGATATTTTTAAATTAATATTTTGCCTCTTAATATATGCTTATGCAATGAATTTTAGATTGTCCTTTATATTTTTTTCTTGTTTTGACACACCTCCTTGGCTACTGGACAGAAAGTATTTTAAGTCATGTTGTACATCAGACATTATCTTACTCACACATGTCAGACATGTGGAAAGAACACAGTCATTATCATTTGCACAGGTGGTATGGGGCACAGTGACAATGACTGCAGTGCTACCAGAGAGACATTGCTTATGGGATATGGATGTAGTAACCATGCCTGCAGCTAGGAAGTTGGGGGAGTCAAGGATCACAACAGCTATAGTCAGGGTTGAATTTCCATGTTGTAAACACACTGGTCAAGTGTACCATTTGTCTATACAGTTTCAGGACTTTATGCCTCCTGACTGATGGATGGTGTAGCATTCCTGAAATTTGTTTAAGATCCCATCTGTGACCCTGAATATTGGGAAGTGTGAAATGCTTGACATTCATGACTCTAAGAATGGTCATTGCTTGGCACTGTGTTATATAATCAAACAGAAAACAGATATATTGTGTAACTCAGTGTCCAGGAGTATATGACTCTCAGAGGTGCCCCTACAATGGTGTCAGAAAAGCATGCCTAAGGTTGAAGTGATTCGATCTGTAGAACAGTGTATGCCAATTGTGTCTGCTTGGTCTATGATCATCCACCAAACATCCATGCCATTGCAGAGTGATGATCAACATTTGCCATCATCATAATATAGGAATCAGTGTATGCCTTCTGAGCCACTAGTGGCCTCAACAGTTTTGTTTCTTCCAGGTATTTATATGCTGTGTCACTCTGCATGTGCTGCAGGATGTTCATAGGTTCATAGGTATGTACTAGGCAAAGGACCACCAGGATCTATATAAGCATATGTGTTCAATCCAACCCAACTGTGTCCCTATGTATCATGAGCATTTATTAGGCAGGGGTATGCTAGTTAAAAAGTGTCAAGACATTATATTGGGGGAGTATGTTCATTTGGGTATTACTGTCTGCCACTGTCTGTCAGAGACAAGGGGACGAGACTCAGAGTGAATTTCCAATTTCCCACCCATTGGTCAAGGTTACCGTTAAATATGGTAGGGATGGACTCTGCTTTATGTGGATAGTTAGCCTGTTCCAGAGCATGGGGATCCTCTGAGATGCATATCTGTCACACCAACAAGTCTTATTTATGTCATAATCAATTTTTAAATCCTTGGATCTAGTGGTTCTGATGTTGCTCATTTTGCAGATGTGCAAAAGGTCCATTAGAGCTGGACCCGGGTATGCCTTGTATGCTAGGCATAGATTACTTCTAGGTAACCTATAGGAGGCAGAGTATAGAGATAGGGGTTAAGGCGATCCATATCCGAAAATGTGTTTATTCTCTGGGTTGTTCTGGTAAGGAATCTCTCTAGGTGTTCCAATTGTTGCATATGTCTAGTCAGGTAGATGTTGAAGGGGGTATTATACTCAGTGATGGGTATGACAAGGGTCAAATAAAGTGGCACTATGACTTTCATGGAGGCAATGCCCTTACTTATATATTGGCCACATGTTAATTAAAGGCCAGATTACTGTCTGCATATGTTCCTAGATCTCTGACTTCTGAGTCAACTCTTTGGGGTATATTGCAGTCCCAGCAGCTGTTGCACTTTCTAAACAAGCCAAGGAGCACACTCAAAATGTTTGAAATGGTATGCATAGCAGACAACTGTGGTGTGACTACTGACCTTCATATCTATTGAGGCCCATGTGATATATGCAAATTAATTCTCCAGTAAAGACTTAAAAAGTAAACGGTCATGGACATTCAGAAAACATGTAGGTGAAACATTGAATGTTAAAGGGTCATTTACATATCTCCCATGAGCCTACACTACAAGAGGTTTAAATTATTACACAGTGAAGGCTCTAGTATTGCTATGTCTTTTTTGGAAATTTACTGATTTGTTCCATGCTAAGTTATAATAGCAACTTTCCATGAAACACACAATCATTCTCAACAATGAAAATAATAACATTTATCTTAGCTTGGATCGCCACTAAAATTAACAATGAAGCAATCATACTGGGAGATGTAAATATAAATTGGCTCAATCAGCCAGACACTTTCATACTCCCTAGTATCAGCCTCTATAACTTTACCCAGTTAACACAGAAATAACTAGACCAACCAAAAATAATGCTAGCAGCTCAATCATAGACTGGATCCTAGTTTCTGACCCCAACAAATTCTCTGAAATGGGTACTCTTCCCTGCAATATCAGCGACCACCAACCAGCCTATGCCATATGTAAAACCTCCCAACTACTCAGCCAACATCACTACATAATGTGGTGAACCCTTACCAATTTAACCCACACACTTTACCAACCATCTAAAATCTATTAACTGGAAAATACTAAACACCCTCCCACTAGATAAGGCAATTGAATTTTTTAATTCAACCTTCCTAAAAGTCCTAGACAGCCATGCCCCCTCCATCGTAAAACAGTAAAATCAAAACACATCATTTGGCTTTCCAAAAGAACCAGACAGGCTATGCTCACTCGAGACAAAGCCTGAAAAAAAAATGGCAAAGAACTACAAATCTCACTGACCTCCAACTGTATAGACAGCTTCTCAACAAAGTAAAATGTCTAATCATTAATGATAAAAGAGATCACTACATTAAACTACAACATAATTTTAAGCAAAACCCAAGACAATTCTGAAGCTCAATTTCCTCACTATTAAATCCTGGTACTAAAACTAACCCTCGTCCATATCCAGAAAAAACACCATTAGAAATCGCTTCTATCTTCAATTCATACTTTATAGAAACCATCGTGATCTTACTGCCTCCTTCCCACCTCCACCTTGCCAAACTAATCATTGCCCCAATAATAACTAACCCACAGACCCTCCCACTAGCATATTTTCTCTGCCCCCCATCCCTACCTCTATTATAACCAAACTCCTTCTTAAACTAAAACCAGGAAGCAATGCCCCTGACAGCCTACCTCCTGAATCCCTTAAAATATCAGCTGCAGCCATATCCTACCCTGTTAGCATACTTTTAAATAGATCAATCCAGGAATCCTACATGCCCACCATCTGGAAGAAAGCATACATTCTTCCCCTACATAAAGGTGGTAATAACTCTAACACCTCTAACTTCCACCCCATTGCTATACTATCCCCCATTTCTAAAATCCTAGAAAAATGCATACACTTCCAGCTCCAGCAATACCTACTAAACAAGAATCTTCTATCCCCCTATCAACACGGTTTCCGACCCACCCACAGTACTACCACTGCTCTCCTATCATTCACAAATACTGTTAACCAAGCTTGCAATGAAGGAAAACTTATCTCCTCCCTCTTTCTTGATCTCTCTAAGGCATTCGATACCATCTCCCACTCCCTTCTTCTCTCCAAGCTTTCCATTCTGGGGATATCTTTACCAACTCTACTCTGGTTTTCCAACTACCTGTCCAATAGAAAACAATCCACTAGATGGGATGCCTCTACCTCACCAGTGCTAGATACTCCCACTGGGGTTCCTCAAGGATCCATATTAAGCACCCTTCTTTTCAGTATTTTTGTCATTGACTTTCACTCTTGTGTCCCCAACAACTCTGTTATTCAATATGCAGATAACTCAACAATAATCTGCACCTACAAAACCATACCCAAACTACTCACACACACTCAGCAAACATTCTCTTCCATTGAAAACTGGATGAGTAATAACCATCTTGCACTCAATCCAAATAAAACCAAACTTCTTTTATTCACTTCTAAAAACAAACTTGACTTTAAAATCTACTCACTTAACAAAACCACCTTAGAAGTCATCTCACATACAAAACTGTTAGGTGTCACCATTGATGAAAGCTTAACCTTCGACCAGCATATTCACAACAACATTAAAAGAAAAACACCAAAACCTAGGAACCCTACAATGACATAAACCCTTCCTCAGCCCCACCACCAAACAAACCCGAGCCTCTACCTTCCTACAAAATTTCAAATGGAACTCAAATCCTGTAATTGGTCAACTCTAAAGTATCTTCCCCTAGATGAGGCTGTAACAAATTTTAACTCCACATTTCTAACCATACTAAATTCTCATGCTCCAAAAAGATCAATCAAAACTAAAACGCAAATAGCACCTTGGCTAACAAAAGTCTCCAAATCTAAAACTACACTTAGAAACAAAGCATGGGCCAAATGGTGTACTACCAAGTCACCCCTAGATCGTATTAAATTCCAACAGCTAAGAAACGAGACTAAAAAAGCCATCACACTTGACAAAAAAAAACTATTACTGCCAACTACAATATAAACATCAAAACAACCCTCAAATGTTCTGGGTGGGTTTAAATAATCTTCACCAACAAGGTAAATCCTCCACTCCTACCCCAAGAACATTATGTGATAAAAGCCCAGTAGAAGTAGCAAATACCTTTAATACTTTCTTTACCAAGACTATTCCGTCCTTAGCCAGCCAAGTATCTGTTACCTGCTCCTCAATAACAGATCCTATACCCAAGACACTACTCTCCTTTAACCTCTGACCTGTCTCCACTTCCTTCATTTGATCCTTATTGAAGAAGCTAAAGCCAACTACCCTTTCTGCAGATCTTCTCCCAACTGAATATCTGCAAAAAGCTGCAGATGTCATAGCATACCCCGTCTCAATCCTAATTAATCGAACCATAACAGAGTCCACAATCCCCCAATATGGAAAATATCCTATGTTATGACACTCCATAAAGGCAGCTCATCCACATAACTATCAAACTATAGGCCAATAGCCATATTGTCACCACTTGACAAAATCATGGAAAAGTGTGTGCACAAACAACTTCTATACTATCTCATCCAGAATAAACTACTAACCAATTCACAACATGGATTCAGACCCCACCACAGTATATCCACTGCCCTCCTTTCTTTTACCGACATAATTAACCATAACCGGAATAACAAAAAAATATCCCCAGCTCTCTTTCTGGACCTGTCTAAAGCCTTCAATATGGTGAACCACCAGCTACTTCTCCACACTCTGAAAACCCTGTACTTAGACAACCAAGCTCTAGACTAGTTTCATGCCTACCTCTCTGATAGGCAATAAGCAGTACTCTGGCAGAATAAGCTCTCCCGCCTGTTACCTAATACCATAGGGGTTCCTCAAGGCTCCATATTAGGACCTCTTCTCTTTTCAGTCTTTATTAATGACCTCCATACAGTCATCTCTGAGGCCACCTGTATTCAATATGCAGATGACTCTACACTAGTATGTTCTGATACATCTCCAGTTAACCTACTATCTACAACCCAGCACATTTTTATTACAGTAAAAAACTGGCTATCAGGGCATCATCTGATCTTGAACCCAAACAAAACCAAACTATTACTCTTCCATCCAACCCATAAACCCTCTCCTATATCCTTTACCATACAATCCAACAATGGGACTATCATCTCCCCAGACTCCTATACTAAACTATTAGGAGTTACCATTGACAATAAACTTAGATTCAATATGCACATTAACCATACCATTAAAACCGTTAACAAGAAACTCGGGTCATTGTACAGGATAAAAACTTTCCTAACTCCAATTGCCAAAGTGGCCATTGCTCACTCGCATCTTCTCTCTACCCATCTATACACCTCTCCCATGCTTACTAACCTTAACAAATCTGACCTAAACAACCTCTCATGTTGTTATAATCATATTGCCAGATTTGCAACTGGTATGCCCTATAGAACTCACCACTTCTTTAACCTAAAAAACCTCGGCTGGATAGAACTACCAAACCTTCTCCAGCTGAACCAACTCATAGAAGCATTTAAAATTCTCAAACAACCTGATAACACTCCTGCACTGAAAATTGTTATTATTCCTTACACCAGTCTAAGCTGTCTTCACTCATCAAACAGGCTACTTGTACAAGCAATCAAATCCTATAACTTAGGGGGTGATACTCTGTTTACCAACGCCATTGGAAAAATATGGAACTCCCTCCCCTACAACCTCACTCTTACTACCTCTCTAGACCAATTCAAAAAGAGTCTAAAACTCCATTTTAAGTCACATTGGCTTTGCCAATGCTCTAACCCAGATTAGCTCCTCCTCAATTAACCAAGATCATACTTTTCGTCAGGATTATCCAAGTTCAAAAACTTTAAACTTTTATTCTCAAAAGACCTAACCCTATATTTCCTTGACAAATTTCTGGCCATAATTGGAAGCCCTTAAACCTTTGCTAAAAGGACAACCTAGGGAAGGAACCTGTAACTCCAAACAAGAACAATGTATAGTAACTAAGCTCAAAAGCTATTATTGTCTTTTTAATCTAACATGTTTTTAAAAATCTGTATAAGATCTGTTGTATTTTGTGATTGCTATTGCTAGACTGTTTTGTTGCACTATATAAATTGTATATTTTTCTCCTCAGCTGCATTACTAAATGAAATAATATGTAACTATGTAACATGTATGTAACTTACTGACAATGTGGAGCTTTTCTCCCCGGGCCTCCGCTGAAAATGGACATGTATCCAGTCGGACCATCCCGGTCAACAAATGTAAAATAGAAATAAATAAAAACTACCAACCTTACTATATGGTGCCCCCTTACTCACAAACATTTGCACATATCTAAAAAACAAAATGGAAACCTGTTATAACAAGATTGCAAGATTCACAATTAATGCCACTACTCCTCCCACCACCGTTCCTCACTTCACACACTAAAATGGCTTGAATTACCACAATACCTCATCTATCAACAGCTTACCAGAGCCCACAAAATAATCTATAAACCTCTTAAATGTCAAATGAGCCCTATCCTCAATTCTAACTCAATACCACTCAAACAGACCCCTCAGATCAAACAATGAGACCTTGCTACTCATTCAAAAACCTATACTCCCCACTGGTCAGGCTCTCTATTTTTTCTGCATTGCCAAACTCTGGAACTCACTCCTATCAGCACTCAGAGCCACCAATGATATTGTCTCCTTCAAAAACACCCTATATCTTTATCTAACTACCCATTGTTACTCTTGCACTCATTTCACAATCCATCTCTCATGCCATCCACACAATAATCCTCCTCAGTTCTTTTCTACACTGTAACTTACCTCTCAATGTCCAGCTTGCCACCACTTGTAAACACTATTCTACTACACATTGCCCTCTGAAATACTCATAATCATCAGTTACTTCTCCCTTCCTTATATTCCATGCAACGTTATGATACATTTAAGATTGCTAAATATCTTTATCATATAGATGAGTAGTATTAACTTGCTGCATCTAATAGTAGTTTTAATCCAATTTGTAACTTAGTTGTATGTTGTATTAATGTCAGTTTTACTGTATGTTGTACTTATGTCTCCATGGAGCTTTTCTCCCCAGGCCTCCACTGAAAACGGGCTCATTCTGGCCCAGTGAACACTCCTGGTAAACAAATGTAAAATAAAAAAAAAATAAAAATAAATGTAGTCAAACAATCCATATCCATTCAGTCTTACTACAAAGATGGTAATGTGTTTTGTAAGCAATTCATTAAACAGAATTCTCTGCATTCCCTTCTGCCATTTCCCTCTTATTCCTCCCATAAATGCAGTGAGAAGTTTGTTTTATTGTCTCACTACTGATCCTTTGAAAAGTTACTATTGCTACAATAAAGGGTTTACTACTATTAAAGGGAAATGCAAAGCATAATTGCATTTATAGTCTGAAGTAATTGACAAGCACAACGTGTTAGGGCTAATGCAGGGAATAACAGCACTTGTTTTCAAAAGCAATTGATGATTATAATGGCATGTGATTTATACAGGTTTATGTGTTAGAAATGGGTTGGCCAGATGGAAGACAACTGTGGAAACACTCTAGTATGCTTTCCAGTAGGATTCGGTAAATAAGAGGAATAAATTAGAATGATTGTTTATGGACAGCAGAGCAGTAATATAGATAATATTTAGTTGGCACAGTAAGATTAAATGTGGTATAGTAAATAGAGTTGACTTAGACAGCAAACAAATTATTTTGAGTGATATAAATGCCAATGCAGAATGTCTGGAAGGAAAAGTTTGAATTTTTTGATGATACTAATGAAACAAGGTTGGTTCTCCACAATGGGTCAGAAGTTGAAAGAAATGAGGCATGCTCTGAGATAAGCAATTATAATTCAGTGCAATGAAATGCAAATAATGCTTCCTGAAATCATAAACCCAGGACAAGATTACATAATCTAAGGGGAATCAGGAGCATCCATAAATGAAGACATTTGAATACGGGTTGTCAAGTCAAATGGCATAAACATAAACAAGCAGTGTAAAACATTGGAAAATAAAGCTGATGGCATATACTGATACATAAGGACAACCATTATCAGTAGAAAAGAATATATATATATATATATATATATATATATATATATATATATATATATATATATATATATTGTGCTATATAAGCTTTAGTAAAATTCTATTCTGGATAGTACTTGCATTTGATGATCTCATATTTGAATGGACACAGGCAGTTTATAGACAGCCAATATAAAAGTAAAATACTGGCATATATCTTCATTGTAACACATAGTTAATAGTTATGGCTTTAAAGAAAAAAGGCAAAAGACATGTAAGCAAAATAATAAGACAGTTACTTAGTTAATAGATTCCACATACTATTTGAAGGAATTTTCTCTTAGGGAAAATGTTTATGGAAACTAAAATGAGACCATCAAATGCAACAAGGGTGGAGGGTTTGAAAGCATTATTTGACACAAACTGTTGTGGTTGACTAGAATAGGTTTCCTCATGAGGTAGTCAGTTTAAAACAGTGACAAAGTCCAGGACTGCATTAAATAGACATTAAGTAATTATTATGACATATGGAGTGGGGCAGACAAAATAGATAAAAAATTGTTGTTAAATATATACTATGCATCACTTATAAAAACAGTGTTAAAAATGCAACTCCTTTGGCTGAATAGAATCTTTCCCAGTTAGTTATAGTATATAAACTGTCAACCAGGATGTTCTCCAATGACAGAAAATGTCTTAATTGTAGCAGCAGACTAAATATTGGTAAACAGCTAGGTATAACTTGCCCTGCTTTAAAATCAGACTATGATACCTGTTACTTATCTGGTCTTACATCTAACTTTTATATTATGTGTAAATAAACCCTATAGCAAGTCATTTTTTTATCAGCTAGATCGGTATACTAATAAAGTGCATCATTTCAAGTCAGAATGGGAAGTCCAGTTTTAATAAAAGGAGAGATATGACCAGATATCATAAATTGCCTTTAATGCATAGATTTTATTTTATCCTAAATGCATTTAATATTTGGTAAATGGGTAAGAGAAGTGAGCCAATTTCTAGAAAAAAACATACTTTTTAAATAAGCCCACCATATAGTTAATTCTGCAGGCTAGTTTTAAGCATTTGCCTTTTGCAGTTATTCTGTTTTATGGTAGCAAACGCTATCATTCAGACACAGGATTCTTTGTTGTTTACATTGCCCTAATCCATCTCTTATATTAATCAATCACTCTGCAAATTTATATTTCTCCTTTGCACGTGGCCCACACACACACACTTACACATGGATTTAGTAATTGTAGTACAGTTGTTTCACTCTTTTTTTTAAGTCTCTTCTTATTTCTGCTTCTTTCCATTTTAACTCAGATTTAAGAATAAGGAAACCTTTACTTCCTTCTACTTAGAAAGCCAGTTTTTTCCCTCCATTTGACAGGCAGGGTCTCATCTCTCATGGTTCAGTATACACACTATATTACCACTGATATTTATTTCAGTTACAGGCAAGCAGTATCTTGATATATTTAGATATATATTTGTTTGCCTTTTTTTATATTTATGAATATTTTCTTTCCAAAATCGTGTTAGCTTGGTTTTACCATGTGAAGGTTAAATGTAAACACTGTTGAAACCTATGGAGTTAAACTGTTTTTTCTTTGCAATAATTTACTTTGTAGAGCTACAACAAACAGTTTTTATTTACAGGCTTGGGATCATTATATCCTGTGTTGTCTGAAAGCTGATGAAGGCTAAATTGTTGTGTATGAGTTAGAAGTGACTGTTTATGTAAAAGTTAGTCCTGCTTTCTGACCACCCTGTTATTCGGATTCCAACCCAACTCACAAGTCTTTACATTGAAATGGGAAGTGGCCATTCCGCCATATTATGGCTTAAAGAAATAGCATTGTTTACTGCATTTCTTTAGGTGACAACATTATAGTAATTTTTCCTATTCTTATTTAGTACTTTCTTCTCCTGCTGTTATTTGAATGACTCCACAAACTGTGTTAGTCTCCTTAACACTGCATCTAAATCCATTTCTTCTCATGATTTAATCTCAGCTTAATTCTTGTTCTTTTTTCTTTATTCACATAGGCACTTCCACATCCCTCTTTCCTCTATAGTACAACTAACACCTGTATTACTGTTGATACCTGGACCTTGATGACACAGTGAGGTTCATAGGTTGATATTAGGCAATCGTTCTTCTGATCCTTGTGAGCTTAGGCAACAAACACTATTTAAAAGCTTCTTCCTGCTTCACTGATGGCATCACATGATAATCACAAGGAAATAAATAACTACCTATACAGGATTTACCATATAATGGTGAGGGTACTAATCTGTTTTACATTTAATGGAGGTTTGCTCCAGGGAAGGAGAATGAGCTGGAATACAAATCTATCATGCGACTGGATCTTATTAAGTTCTTTATGAAGACCCAGTTCTTTAATGTACACATTTGTGGAACAATTTCTTTTGTGAAAGTATTGGAGGGATTCTGCATATGTCCTTGATTTTGCAGAATTCTCCTAATATTGAATCATATTTTTGCCCTGTCCCTCATAAAATTTAGATTTTTTTCAGTAAATCATGTACAATTGCAGCCAGTCAGCAATGCCTGTTTTTTATAATTTCATTCTATGCATTGTTCAAAAAAATTGCTTGTTAATTTTGTAAACGAATTGCAGTAACACTTATAAATTATCCCTAATTTTGGACTTCTGTTCCAACATTAATTTTGGCTCTATCCAGAATTCTTGAGCAAATAATTTGAGAAGTATGATAGAAGGGCAAGAAGGTAGGGTAGTTCATGACATTAAAAGACACAGACACATCCGAGGACTCTGGAACAAATACAGAGAGAGGGAGGGACATCAGTCTGGTAGTATAACTAAGGATCTTGAGGCCAGTGATCTTTTCAATTAAGAATTTGTAATATTTCTCTAGCTGAGTAATCAAAGGAGGCTTTATATCCAGTAGCAGGTAAATGATGAGATTGGTAGAAGGCAAATAAAATGTTTTTGGATGTAGAAAAAATGCCAAAAGGGACATATAAAAGGTTTTTCCTTGCTACCACAAAGACATAAAGGCCAAAACTTAAGTAGCTGTCAATAAGTGAGTTTAGATCTTTAATGACAATATCCATTTTGAGAGGTGTATCTTCTATGTTGTAGGATGTGGACTAACACCCCCACACCACCACCGCCAGATTCAACTATTCTACTTTAGTTGCATTTAGTTTGACAGATTTATATTTGTAGTATTTTTTTCATACTTTTACTATTTCTGAAGAAGTTGTGTTATCTTCAGATGAAAGAATAACAACACACAATTTGCAGTTATTTAGAAAGTTTTATATCACAGTCCAATGATATTGCATGAAAATCTGAGATGCGGTAGTTGAATAGAAGAAGGCCAAACACTGAATCCTGTTGGATACCACTGGCAACATTTTTACTTTAAGACACAACTGCAAATCTGACTACAGTCAGTCAATCAGATATCCCTTTTAATCACATGTAGATTCATACTCAAGTTTATTACCTTTCCTAAAGTACCTGCATGGGAAACAGTACCAAAAGGCTTTGACCTAGTTATGAAAAGCTGTATGCATTATATAGTGACTATCTACTACTTCTTTGAAGAAGTCAACAATGTTAAAGATGCAGGATGTGCCTTTAGAAAGGCTAAAATGATGTGGGTCCTAAGAATAGAAGTTCTCAATGTATAAGTTTATGAGGTCAAACAAAGGACATATTCTATAGCGAAACATATGTGACTAGAAAGGCTGATTGGTCTATAGTTTCCTGGGTCAATTGTACTACCCAGTGGCTGTCATCTAGTCTTTGGGATTATAACCTGTGGAGAGTCTCAAGTTAAAGATGTAAAACAGGGACCCCAACAGACCATATTTGGTACTAATAATCAGACAATCTAATCTGCCATCTGGTCCCATGAATGTGCTGTTCCTAACTTTTGATATACCTGAGAGGACTTGTCCCACATGCTTATGGGGACAGGTGGGACAAACATGTGCAAACTCTGGGCAGAATAAAATTAGCACTGAATTTGTCAGATGTCAGAGTAACTATTCTGAACTGGTTGTACTGTTGTTGATAAGCTCAGAACATTATTAAGTCTTATTTCAGAATGTTTTGACATACAAATATTTATAGTTACTCTTCATAGGCACTTTTAATTCATATTCAGCATTAAGCCTCCCAACGGTATCCTTAAGACAGCTGCTAGCTGTTTTCATTGAGGTCTTAAGATGTGTAGAATGGAACTTCCCATAAGCATTAAATAATTTCTTCCTTATGGTGTATAATGTATTCATACAGGTCTTTTACCACATTTCCTCAAGGTATATAAGTTATTTATACTGGTGTTATACCACAGTGTTTTTGTTGTTGTTTTCTATTATATTTGCTGCAAATTAAGGCTATCTTATCAATGCATTTATTTGCATACAAGTAGAATTTAGAGTTTCATAGTTTCATAGTTTCATAGTTTAGTACTAGGCTATCTGCCCTGGGGCATTTGTAAGCCTAGCCATAGTGATGTGGCTTTCGCCACCCCAAAAAATGGTACAAAATGCACAGAATAGATTTAGAATACTGTGTCTCTGTCTAGTAGTGACACAGTGAAGGTCCCCTTACATAATAGAATTAGTTTACTGTGCCCCTGTCTAGTAGTGACACAGATGTGACCCCTGGGGTAAACTTACGATCTCCCATCCACTCATCAAGATTTCTCTTGAAGAGAGTCCGTGAGGGGCTCTGCCTAACATGAACTGGGATCTTGTTCCAGAGCATGGGAAGCCTCTGGGTTATGAATCTATCCCTCCAGCATGTCCTATTCATACTTGTGCCGAGGTTTAAGTCTTTAGCTCTCGTGGTTTTGATGGATTTGGATTTTTTGAGGTGGAGCATGTCCATCAGTTCCTGACTGGACATGGCCTTGTACGTCAGGCAGAGATCACCTCTGAGCAGGTGGTATGCTACTGAATAGAGCTGGAGTTTCTTTAGTCTGGCAGCATAAGACATATGTTGGAGACCATTGATCCTCTTGGTGAGGTACTTTTGTGGTCTCTCCAGCTGTTGCAAATGCCGGGTGAGGTAGATACCAAATGGGGCATTGTACTCAATCATGGGTCTGATGAGGGAGGAGTATAGGGGTACAATGAAATCCTTGGATCTGGATGTGAATCCCTTCCTGATAAGGTGTGCAAGGTAGAATGTTTTTCTAACCACTTTGGCAATGTGGGTGTCAAATGAGAGGTCGCTGTCGACTTGGGTCCCTAGGTCTCTGATTACTTTTTCCATACTCAGTGGGTTGCTGTCTATGTGATAATTTGTGGGTACTTTGTTTTTCCCAAAGGGATTGACTGTACATTTTTTGGCATTAGGTTTAAGGCCATGACTCCGGCACCAGTTGTCCGTTTCTGTGAGGCCTTTCTGTAGGATGTATGTATCCGCTGGTGTATCGACTATGGCGCCTAGTTTGCAGTCATCTGCAAACGTTGTCAGCCACAGCCCTCCCATGTTTGCTTTAACATCTGAGAAATAAATGCCGAACAAGAGGGGTCCCAGGACAGATCCCTGTGGGACACCACTTGTGACTGGCTTTGAGTCTGACATTGCTCCAGCGATTTTAACTTTATGGGTTCTGTCCTTTAGCCAGTTTGCAACCCATCTAGTGACATAAGGGTTTACATTTATGCTGTTGAGCTTATCTATGATGCCTGAGTGGGGTATTGTGTCGAAGGCCTTAGCCAAGTCCTGGTAGGCTGTATGGACTGCTTTGCCCTCATCAATGGCTCTAGTGACTGTTTTGAAAAAGTCAACCAGGTTCAAAAGGCAGGATCTGCCCTTTACAAAGCCGAACTGGGTGGGGTCAAGTGTCTGTAGGTCCCCAATGTCTCTGTTTATGAGTTCCATAATGATTCTTTCCATAGCTTTGCAGACCAGGCTGGTTAAGCTTATGGGGCGGTAGTTCCCAGGGTCTGTAGAGGTACCCCCTTTGTGGAGTGGGACCACTGTTGCTGTACGCCAGTGTTCAGGTACATAGTAAGGCTAAGGTTAAATAGCATTTTTATGTGCGGGTTTAGCTCCTCTTGGAGTTCACGTAGCATGCAACCCGGGATACCGTCAGGTCCCATTGATGCTGTGTTTTTAGCTTTGATGAGGCTGGCTCTCACCTGGACATCTGAGATGACAGGGAGATTACATTCAGTTGGGATAAGTATTTCTTCTTTTGGGGGTGAGGGAGGTGAGAAATTTGCACTGAACCTGTCAGCCAGAATGTTGGCAATATCTGTGGGTTCAGTGTATTTTTTGTTGTTGTGAACTAACTCTGAGCATATCTGAGGGTTTCCGCCCAGGTTTCTAACATAGCTGAAGAAGGCTTTGTGGTTATCTTTAGTGTCCTTAGCGATTTTTCTCTCAAAGTTGGCCTTGGATGTTTTTATGAGAGAACGTAGTTTTCTGCTAGTGTTGATCAGAGATGTCTTCCCTTTATGGAATTTTGCTCTGTCGTGCAGTAGCTTCCTTCTTTTGTTATACAATTTGTTTATGGCTGAGGTCCACCAGACAGGACGCTTGCCTTTGGTGGAGAGGGACTTGGATTTATTTGGGATTGCATGATCCATGCATTCTTGGAGATGTCCATAGAAAGCATTTGTGAAGGATTCAGCATTGTGGGATGTGGTATCCACTGGCCCAGTGGGCTTAAAGGATACCATCTCAGTCTTAAGAAGAGTGAAGTCTGCTTTTGAGAAGTTTTTCACTGTGGTCTTTTGTGCTGGTGGTGGAGGTGGGATATGTATATCCAGGGTGATTAGTTTATGGTCAGATCTCACTAGTGAGGGGTATACCTCCGGTGTGGAGCATTTTGTCCCTATGTTTGTGATGATCAGGTCTAGTATATTATCTCCCCTAGTGGGAGAGGTGACTAGTTGTTCCAGTGCATTTGAATTTATGAATTCCAGGAACCTTTGGGCTAGGGTGTTAGGGCTAGAATAATGTACCCAATCTATGTTAGGGTAGTTGAAGTCTCCCAGTATGATGGTATTTTGTGAAGCATTCATATCCTCCAATGTCTTCAGGAAGGCTGAGTGGGTTTTCTGAGATTGGGAGGGTGTTCTGTAACATGCTACCAGTTGTATAGTAGTTTTGCCTATGGTTAGTTGCACCTGTATGGTCTCCGATGCTTCATGTGTTGCTACTAACCTGGAGGTGTGGGTGTCCTTGATGAATATGGACACTCCCCCTCCCTTTGTGGTTCGGCCCGGGTTTTGGGGCCGAAAAGCATGATACAAGGTATAGCCTGGTAGCACTGGGGTGCTCTCAGGAGCCTTGAACCAGGTTTCAGTTACTGCACAGATGTCGATGTTCTCCATACTGAGGAGTGCATTGAGTGCCTGCATCTTGAGATTTAGACTTCTGGCGTTGAGCAGCATTACCCTTAGTTTTTTCCCATTTTTGTTATCTAAGGAGGTGGGTTTCTCTTTTGAGCCTTGCCTAAAAAAGGCACTATGGGGGTGGCAAGAGCCTTAGCCAATATCCGGAAGCCCAGTGGTGACAGGTGCAAGCCATCCCTTGCGAAGCAATGTGGCTTGTCCAACATGTCATCCCAGGCAGACAGACATTGGATCTCCTTAGAATGACACCAGTACTTGAGCCAATTATTAAAGCTGATCATCTTGTCTTTGTATTGTGGCATCATTCTTGGTGAGGGCAAGATGCTGCTCAGGGTCAGGGTCATACCAGCCTGGGCTACATAATCAGAGAGCTCCTCTATGTCTCTTTTCATGTAGTCCAGGGAGGTATGTCTCAGGTCATTCATGCCAGCATGGACAATGATGGAGTCATATTTGTACTTGCTTTGGAGTGACCTGAGTGCGTGTGTTATGTGGCAGATCCTAGCTCCTGATAGGCAGCTCACAGTCACCCTCTCCTTTTTCAGCCTGGTAAGCGGGACATCAGTGTGTCTGACTATAGAGTCACCTATTACTAGTGTATCAGGCATGGTGTTTGGCCTTAAGGGCTGTGATTGATTGACACACTGATTTATTGAAGTATGTGCTGCATGTGTTTTGTTTTGAGGTGGTGGATTTTTGGATGTCTGCTTTGGGAGCCTCTGTTGTTTTGGTAAGTTTTTTATTAGAGCCTCCGAGTATGTCTTTGTGTTTTTATGTGTTTGGTTTGCAGTTGTGGTAGGTCTATGTGGGACTGGGTTTGCTGTGTGTGTGGTTACCATCTCCTCCTGTCTGGTCATGCCAGCGCTGAGTTGAGAGAGTTCAGCTTCCAGTTTGGCTATATAGTTGCATCTCTCACATGTATTTGTGTTTGTTGGGAGGAGGAGAGGGTTGTCTGTGTACATGAGACAATTGTAGCATTGTCTCAAGATACCCAGATTAACCAGCTGAACTGGAGAGGACGCCAGTGCTCTACCACTCGACATGTTAGAACAGTATAAAGGAGTGCTGTGCCTTTAAGGGAAGTGGATATTCACAGGGGTGGTAGGTGGATGTAGTGCTTACTTAGTATGAGAGTGCTTACTTAGTAGAGAAGTTTTGAGAACAAGTGCTAGGCTTATAATATAGCGAGTAGTCTGATTATACTAAGAGTAGAGCTTCCTTAAGGGAAAATTTGAAGAGCAGACTTGGCTGAGCCAGAAGAAGTTTAACCTTGTTTAACCAGCTGCTATGGGCACAACCGCGCAAAGCCATGCAAACGCGGATTTTAAACAGGGAACTTCAAAAGAGCTAGAAATGGTCCAAAACAACCAATTACTACAGGTCTTGTGCTGAGGTCACTTCCTGCAGGGACAGGTAGGCTGCTCAAGGCTCCCCACTCCCACTGGTGAGCAAAAAAACTTCCTTCTATCCAAGTAAGGTAATGGACAACACAGGAACTACACCGCAGCCCAGAATACAGCAAAGCCTGTAAACTGGTCTAAACTAGTCGAGGAGAGGCGGGAAAACAAGGATTATTTTTTTGGGGTTTTTTTGTTTTTAGATAGAAACACACAGAAAATGCAGAAACAGTAATATATCAGTTACACAGGCTAGCACACTTTAGTGGGCAGCCTCAACAGTTAAATTAAACAAATAAACAAACAACAAACTTTCGATCAAATTCGACTAAAATGTAACTTTTAAGTGCAGATATTAAATAATGCAGCAAACAGCTAAAAACAGTTTAAGCTTGTTTAGGGTAAGCTAGAGAAGGTATTTCAAGTAAAAAAACAGCAAAGATACTTAAATCCAGAAAGTAGTCGCTTTTCTGAGTTCTCTGTAGCTAGGACCACTCTGCAGGACCACGAGGAGCTTGTCTGAGTAGTATAGCCAGAAAAAAACGCCCAGAGGCGGATTTTAAACAGGGAACTTCAGAAGAGCTAGAAATGGTCCAAAACAACCAATTACTACAGCTCTTGTGCTGAGGTCACATCCTACAGGGACAGGTAGGTTGCTCAAGGCTCCCCACTCCCACTGGTGAGAAAAGAAGCTTCCTTCTATCCAAGCAGCTCTGTAGGGGATTGCAGCTAAATTAACTTAGGTCATCTAGTAACTTTATAAAGTTAGCTTTTGAGAAGTCCTGAAACACTGATATTATATGCAGGATATGTGCCACCTGCTTTAAATAATAATAATAATAATAATAATAATAATAATAATAATAATAATAATAATAAATGTTATGGTTTTATGGTCTCATTTAATGAGGGACAATAATGCACAGGGAGGTGGGTAAGAACGGTCAATATAATTGCGAATTATATCAAAAATATTGGTTGCCAAGTTGGAAGGTTAACTATTTGTTGAGAGGAGTTAATATCTAGAATGTCAAGGAAGTTTTATGCATGCTTACCATGGGTAGTCTAGTTGAGTCAGTTTAAAAGTAGATAACTGAATTTACCCAGAAAAAAACAAGTTTAATTTAGTAGGCAATTTCAGGTACAGCATTAGAATGGCTATCATTGTCAGCAGATAACATGGATGATAATCTATCTCTATCCATAAATTAGTAGTAGATCAATCTTATTTATGGTAAGATGGACTAGACTCCAGTTTTGTAGTAGTAAGGAATCTTTCAGGAATTGATGGAATCCTTGAAAAATGCTCTGCAGCTGCTAGGAGGTAGGTAGGGAATCATGATAGTTGATAAAGCAGGAATAGGCAGTGCTTTCATTACACTGAAACCATATCCATAGCCCCATAATTACACACACACATATATATATATATATATATATATATATATATATATATATATATATATATATATATTTATTATATTTATATATGTGTGTGTGTGTGTGTATGGGTCTACCTGATAACGCTGACACGCCAAAACACCGACAACAAAATAACCGACACCACAAAACTAAAAGTTCAAAAACACGAAACTTCACATGCCCGACAAGCCACAATCCCGACAATCAACAAAACAAATGCCTTTTCCGAAAAACACACACACAACACAAGCACACCAAACACCTAACAAACCTACACTAAACCTTACATACACAACTATCTATGCACTAACCTTAACCCAAACCCTAACCCTAAGGTCTGTCACTATCGCACACTTACCTTACCCTCACCCTAACCCTAACTCACTTAATCCGCCCCTAACCCTTAAGTCGGTCACTATCACACACTTACCTTACCAGCACCTTAACCCTAACTCACTTAATCCTTCCCTAACCCTACAGTCCATCACTATCGCACACTTACCTTACTCGCACCCTAACCCTAATTCACTTAACCTGCCCCTAAACCTAAAATCCATCACTATCGCACACTTACCTGACCTGCACCCTAACCCTAACATCCATCACTATCACACACTTACCTTACCCGCACCCTGACCCTAACGTCCCTCCCTACAGCACACTTACCTTAACATGTCGGTGTTCTCAGTGTCGGGATTTTCAACTTTCGGTCTTCTCTGCTGTCGATCTTCTGGTGTCGGTGTTCTCGTTGTCGGCGTTTGAAGCTTTTGGTTAAATCAGGTAGACATATATATATATATATATATATATATATATATATATATATATATATATATATACATATATATATATGTGTATGTGTGTGTGCGTGCATGCGTGTGTGCGTGCTTGTGTGTGTGTGTGTGTTTGTGTGTGTGTGTGTGTGTGTGTGTGTGTGTGTGTGTGTGTGTGTGTGTGTGTATGTATATGAATTTAAGTTGCAGGATGACATCAAGTTCAGGCATTTTTTTAAATCCTGGAGCTGACTAAAGCTGTTTTAATATGTTGCAATGTCCTGTAGCTGGACTCTGCCTAAACCTAGCACTATGAGTTATGCAAAGGCCAGAATGTAAAATCTCTAAAATGGTAGATGCATACTCTCCCTGGCAAAATAAGAATGCTTCTTAAGCATCTCATCCTCTGCTGACATATTCTGGATTCCCACAGAATGACATAAGCTGCGTAGCCAATTATTGAAGCTGAATATCTTCTTTCTGAACCTTGACATCATTCTCAGTGATAGCTGGGTACCACTCAGGCTAGTGTCTTTTCTGCTTCTAACAAATGCATAAAGAAATCCACCATTTCCTTTTGCACGTCCTTCTGTGTAGACCATCTACTGACATTCAAGCTACTACAGTGTCTTATCTGTGCTGCCGCTGCTAGAAGAACCATCTATCTATGCTCTTCCCACCCCCAAAAATCTGATATATGGCCAGTTTCTAAAAGGTGTGGGTTAGCGTAGTGGAGTACCTACACCATCATGCTGAAATTGTAGTACATGGGCTCACATTATGCCAGGGACCATCCAGATTATTGGCTTTAAATACCAAGATACTGAATGTATCAGCTTCCACTATGCCAGAAATAGGTAATGAGATTCTGTAAGATTCAGCGGTAATGCATCTCATGACCTATTCCAGGTATAGCATGAACTATGGCATGGCAGACATGTCAAACCACCTGAAGCCATCTGGTGTTAGAGCTACAATCTCTGTAACAGTAGTGGTACCACAGGCGTTAGGCTTGCCTACAGTATCAGTGTTTTCATGCAGATGATGCTTTATATCTACGAGGACATCCTGTACCTCTGTGTTACATGTATGATGTACATGAGAATGCATACATAACTCGTAGCATGGTCATCATGCATACATACTTACTGCCTGTAGATGGGAATGAGCATGCATGGACACTTGTCCACAGGGAAAGTCTTCCACATTTGGCAATCGGATGTGTACGAAATGTCCCAACTGAAATTCAGGAGCAACTTGAATAATACCTAACTGCACATGCATTTGTTGCCTTTGGTCACCCCCTCCCCCTGCAGTGGCTTCTTAACAATTCTTAACAATTTCTGAATAGTTCCACCTGATTTGAAACTTACTACTTACTGCAGGCTGTTTGGCTTTCTGCCATGTACTGCCTGCAGTACCAATTCATTTTTATAGAGCTGTTGCAACATAGAAATCACTCTGACTTCAGGGGGCTTTTCTGCTCCAACAGGTTTGTACATTGGAAGCCTTACCCTATAAAGAACTCCATGCATTTTACAATTGTGAGCCCAACTTCCCTTTTGGAATCGAGAGTAGGGCTCTGCTTTTCCCCATTATTGTATAAAGTAGGGAATGAAATTCTTTGGTATATGGACTCAGGTATGTGTGGTGCGTGGTGGGGAGGTGTTACTCCACAGCCAGATATTTGTAGAATATAGTCCATTATCAGCAGCATATTTTGATTTTGTATCTTCATCTTTCATCCCCCTCCTCATTTAACTTCTTTACTGTTCCTTTAGATTATACCATTAGTAAGACATTCCTGGGTTTACATTCAGGTCATTCAGCATCGCCATTCCTCCTTCTTAGCCTTAGTTGCCCCTACACAGCACATTAATATTACTAGTAGCATATGCTACAGCAATGATGATACCCTCCACTACCCCATATCAATCCATTCATATTATAGGATCTCTGTAAGCATCTCTCCACATTTTCCCCCAACTCCACTACTCTCTTTATTCTCCCCACAGGACCTCAACCATTGGCTCCTTTACCTACATCCAATTAGCCCATTCATTCTTGGTAGATATGAACTGGGTAATCTTGGGTGAGGTAAGAGCCCTATGTCCTATTCATTCCTGTCAAGGAATCTGAGTCAGCCCACTATTTCCTGATGAGACTCAGGTAGGGGGCAGCAGGCCAGCATGTTGATCCTCTAGGGTGACCTTATCTCTCCTCCTGGGAGCATACCCTTCCCACCTTGACCTTTCTTTTAAGCTCCAGTATTGTTGTCTTCTGAGGTGAACTGGCTCTCCACATACAATGTTCCCCTTAGTTTACGAGTGTGAAAGCACTCAGACAATGGGAGTTTGGTAGGCTAGGACTCCACTAGGTGTCACACCTAGTTTTTTCACTTGGTGTCATTAGTATAGTGAAACAGAACTCTCTTCTATCCCCATGAGGGGTGATCTGCAAGTAGTGCTCACTATCATCTTCCCCAGCCAACTCCTATAGGTGCCCCAGCCACTAATCATATTCTGGTCACTTGTGGTACATTCAGGGCTTTATCCTTGTATGCCATTGATGTGGCTTCTAACTTTACTACACATGTCAGGTGTTACCCAGCATACGGATACTGGTAATAACACACTCTATTTCTATATTTTCAACTTTCACTCTGCTTTACATTTATTCTCTCTTCATTACTACTTTTTATCTCCATCCCAACACATTCTTCTTGCTGACAGCATAACCTACATCTGCATTGCCACACTAACACAAAGCGTTCACTTTCCTTTATAGTCTACTTCATCTCTATCCCATTTCTCCCATTCCTAACATACTTTCAGATGATAATACATTTTTGATGTATGCTACATTCTTCTCACACTCATATTACTTCTAAGACTAGCTTACTTCCCTCTGCTTTTTATTGTATTTCCCACAACATACAGTTTTCCACTACTTAAAATGCTGCATGTATTGTCTCACAGAATCAGCTGCTTCTGCTTATCTTCTCTTTAGTCTTTATCAGGACTTATTCTGCTTTGGGTAGCATTAGTGCCATGCTCCTTTCTGATCATGACATAGTAACCTAGCCTTGATCTTTTCTCCACTTGTAAATCTTATCCATTGTTTACTCATTTCCTTATCTGCCCTTCCAAAAGCTTTCACTTAAAACTTACTCATTATATTACCCTTTGAAAAACATCCACTAGCCTTTACTTTTACTTTCTGCACCCTTTTCTTTGACCATTATTCCTAATCTTCTCTTGGTACTGTTTGTGCTACAAGAGGACATCAAAATCAATCCAGGATCTTTCTAACTTACTCAGGACTCATTTAAGACACATATCTCACAAAAATGCTTCAGCAATTAGACTTCAAGTGTCAAGTTTGGTCTCTCAGATACTGACTGTATTTACAAAAGTCACCTGTCCATCATGCATGGGTCTTCAGTATGATTTTGAACTCATAGAACTTTTGTTCTTATTCATTCCCTTAACTGTGACACTTTTTTATATGACCTAGCCAGACTATTATCCATAACAACAAGATATGAAAAGCTGGATTAACTGACTGGTGTCTGTGCAATACATATCGACATCTCAAACTGATGCTCAGGTTGGGTTTCATAAAATTATTTTGTATGCATAGCTGTGTAGCAGAGGTTCTGTGGAAATGTTAGTAGCACTGCCATCTCATAGCAAGAGTTATTTCATCAGTTCTCAGCTGTGGTACCATCTGTGTACAGCTTGCGTGTCCTCCCTCTGTTAGGGTGCAGAAAATAGAGGTAATCCAGAGGGTTGAGTGAAGTCTGGTATCCCACCTGTGACCCAGAGGGTGAGAGGACTAACAAAAAACAGAGTGCAAAAGATTAGTCCCAATAAAGTCACTTTAGCTAGCAGGTCTAGGAGACTGTCACTCATACCCTCCCTGTGGGAGGAATAAAGCCTCCTTATTGAAGCTTCAAGGAGTTTAATCAGTTTAGTAGGGAAACAGACGAGTGCTTTCATTAAAACAAGAACACGGATTTTAAATATTGCTTTTATAAACAGGTTTTGCCTTAGCATGTGTTTTTGAAGGCTGCAAATTCTGCAATTCAAATGTCTGCAGTTATTTAATGTCATCAGTCCCCAATGGTTTGCCAGAAGACTACAAATTTTATGAAGAACAGGCCCAAAATATGAGGCAAAAATCTGGACAGTTGAGATGTATGTGATATAACAACCAGCTGTGATATTGAGATATGTACCGCATATCAACATTTTATCTAATCATAGAGACCAGGGTTTCAACTGTAAAATATAAAAAATAAAGAGAAAAAAAGGACACCTGTGACAGATACTTCTGTAAAGAAGAAAACAATAAGAGTGTAGCTCCTTGGTTAATGTCTGTAAAGTTGACCTATACAAAAAATGTACAGTTAATAAAGAGTTGAGGAAGGCAGACTTCCCAAATCTTTTGCAAAGAAACCAGTCATTCAACAGAATAAAGTGTCCTTGAAATTAAAAAAAATGCAGTCATTAGTTCTTCCAAATTACTATCTAATCTTGAAATATCTAACCACAGTCCAGGCAAATGATCCAGGGCATATCACATATTCTCCAAATGAGCTGCTACAATTCTTGCAAAAGTTGCTCTTGTCAGTCATAGTAGTGCTCTGCATTTCTATAAACAGAAGGCCTCGTAAAGTATTTCCATGTTTTTAGGTAATAATACTGTATGAGCAGAAGTGTCAGATCTGAGAAATATTCTTTGTTGTTCCACTACTTCAACTTACATTATTCTTGTCTTTTTCTAATGAGTGCAGTATATAAGCCTAAATGTTTCTCTCCAGAATAAAACAGGTGAGACACATTCTTGTGTTCTGGAATTGTAAAAATATATGGAATAAATGGTAGGAGTCTATTAAGGAATGGGAATTTATTTTAGGGAAAATGGTACCTAGATGCTGGAAATTCTGTCTAATGGACCTAGGTGAAGAAAGAGAAGGGAAGACAACTATGGAAGTGGTCATATTGTTGATATTATAGGGATGGGTTAAGAAATGGATGGCTGCTAACCAGTGAGCCACGTGAGTATGTGAGGGAAGGGACATGGCATACATATTAATTCCACTCCATTGCCCCAAGTAGGTCTGATAGTTGTGATACTGATGGGGTCTTGAGTCAGACCATTAGCACCCAATAGGTTAGAGGGAAAAATAAAACTGGATACAAGTCTGATTCAATAGCCAACTCACCAAATGCAACCTGGAGACTAGAGCTTATAGGGAATGTACATTTCTATCTGGGTATGAACTCCTAACATCTACAGTCAGTATAGACATGGACACTGACAAATTGTAGTGCTGAAACTTTAGCCTGGCACCCAAGACTCCTATCTCATGGAACCACAATGTCTTCCATTGCCCCTTTCCATGATAACTGCCTTGCAAACAACCAATTATTTTCACAAATAGACATGCATATAGCCACACACACACACACACACACACACACACACACACACACACACACACACACAATTCCTAATGAAAACTTGAAGAATTTGTTAATTCTCTGCAGCTTTTTTCCTGGCACCACTGTTGGTAAGGCTAGAGACCCAGGTACATCAGTACTTGCTGATTTTATTTATCCAAATAATAAAGTAAAATAATTTATATTTCCTTGGTAGTTTGGTTGGTTAATCTGGCTAAACCTGAGGCAGAAGCCACAGTTTTATCAGTCTACAGTGCTAAATAATAATAATCCTCTTCTCAAATAATAAATAGCCTTAATACATACATAATTAAATTCCAGCAACAAGAGCTTAAAGTGGACAAATAATACTTTACTTAAATAATAAAGAAAACTGTTTTTATACAGATATGCAGAGGTCAAAACAATGCACAGAGAAAGAAAAATAACTGATATTTATGCATACAGGAATATTAAAAACACCTCTCTCTATGGTAGGTAAATAAACTGCCTCTAGCTTAAGATATATTGAACCTTTACTGTTGTACTTTCCCAGAATATATAAGGCAGGATTGCAGCCTGAAAACTTGTAAGGAAGTGGTCATCTCAATATTTCCAGCAATATTAGAATGTTCCCTTGTTTCAAATCCTAATATACATTAATTTTAGCTCATCACTCATTTATGGAAATGCAGAACCCATCAGAGTGCATGATTTCCTTTTCTACACAAAATCAGGTGCAATTATATTCCAACAGATTATATTAGTTTATTTCCCAAACTAAAGATCTGTAGAGTAACTACCAGTGCAGGGCACATCTGTTGATTGTATATTAATAACTGCTCACTTTTACAGTTCCAACCAGGTGCTTCATTGAAGTGCACTGTAATTTGCATGTTATGGCACTCAGTGGTTGTGTCTTCAAACCCCTTTATGGGCTGAATTTCAAAAGCTTTTGGAGTGGAGTAACACACCCAAATAAGTGTGCTAATCCATGCCTGGTACGCATGTCCCTTATGGACAAAGGTAACATATAAATGCCTGTCCCTCAATGTCCTATTTGGATACAGGACATCATTATTCTTTTGGGAAATCTTGGCTAGGCTTAGATTAGAAAGCTCCCCCCCATTCCTGGGTCATTAGCCTAGTAACACTCTACGAATCTGTGCGTGATTCTAGAAACTAAGGCTTTGGCAGTCCCCAATCAACTTATGCTAAAAAGGACTGGTGGAGTCCTCTACCCATTTCTGTAAGATAAGTCAGGCTCAACTCATCTAATTATTTTGGTGTTGTGCAATGGTAGGGCTTGCCAATGTATGAGGGCAAGTTAAGTGATGCCCATTGAAATGAATGGGCTTCTCAATCAGGAGGAAGCTCCAGCAGCATGTGAAACTAGGTACTTCAGACAGAACCACATGGGAAGCCAGACTGCCTGCTGTATCTAGTTCAACATACGGATGAAACTAGGCAACACAAGCAATGTCAACCTGGTAGAGCCTGCCTGGGACTATGTATGTGGTGGTGAATAGTGCAAGCTGTCCCTGAGTTCCTCTGGGAATTTAATGTTTTAATGTCTTAACACATTTTAACAAATAAATTGTTGAACTTCCAAAAACTGTTGTTTGATTTTTTTCATGAGACTCATGCCCACCTAGAACCAAAATAAAGAATGCCATTGTTCCTATTAATGAAGGTGGACTAAGAATTCATTTTTTTACTTAATTATAATAAAACCAAAATGGTGTGGTAATTTTTATGTGGAAGGATAAAACCTTGACCTAGCTGGTTTTGCCAAAATTTGCTCTGGTGGTCCACACTCAGTCTTAACACATTACAAGCTCAAGCAATCAAGTGTTGGATCGTGTGTGCGAGTATGTGTGTGTGTGTGTGTGTGGGGGGGGGGTTGGGGTTGGGGGGTTGATAGGATCTGGAATTCAGTTTTAAGTTTTCACAGGCAGGAAGTTCTGTACATTTGCCATTCTACATTAAACAGGAAAGGATGTTTTGGATTGCCTCAATGTATGTAGACTTGTATCTCTACACTGCCTGTTGGTAGCATATTTTAGTTAAGAAAGCACTTAGTCATAAAATTATATCTCAGAACAATTAGTGGACTGAGTGATATGGTGTTGTGTCAACAGAAAGCTCATACTAAGAATAAACAGACGAACGCTAGGATACCAACCAATCATCCTTTGGATGAGACATTAAAGCGAGGTTCTATCTGCTGAAGCTGATGGTAGCTCAGGTGGATGAAAAAGATCCCACGGCAAATATTGGAAAAAGTAAGTGGAAATAAGCCCAGTCAACCAAAGATAACTAAAATAAAATAAACAAATAAAAAAGAAATGCCAGCTCTTAACAAAGAGTTTGTACAAGGTACCCTTGACCTTTCTGAGGACTTGAAGACTGAATGGGAAACCTGAATAGGCTGTTCAGTATTAGAAAAGGTCTGGAGTAGAATATTGAAGATCTAGACAAGATATAGGAATGCATATCCAATGGTATGAGCAGTACTAATGGCAACAGTCATCCAGTAGCAGCAGCAGCATTTTCTAAGAAGGTAGTGAGAGGTCATAGATAAACCCAGATTTGTGCTGGAGGTGTCAAGATTCTAAGGTTAATTATATTCATGTGGTTTGGGTCATTTCCACTGATTAGGATCTTTTGGAGCAAGATTTTTAATAATGTTGCTTAGACCTTCATACATCCTACTACAGAGATAGATAATGTTGCATTCTGAGTGTTAAGAAATAAAGTACAAGACACTGTGGTTAGCGACAATTTCTTTTGCTGGATCTGATAAGTTGCAGCAGTAGCCTTAGCACTTGTTTTTAAATTTTTGAAGAAAGTGTCACATGTTTATTTTAACAGATGGAAGAATGTATAAGGTAAAAGGAAGTATATTGCAATTTATTTGTAAAACTGTTGATATAATCCCCCCTTAGATTAGTCTGAAAATTATAGGGTTCTACTATGGCTTTTATTTTATATATATATATATATATATATATATATATATATATATATATATATATATATATATATGGATCTAGGACTTTTAAACAAAAATTCAACAGCTTGAATCCACTATCCCCGAACACACTTTAACGAAAGAGCTTTCACCAAAAAAGCACTTTCGTTAAAGTGTGTTCAAAAAAAAATATATATTACATTTACGTTTTTGCAGGGTAGCAAGCTCCCCTGCATCTCCCACACCTCCCTTACTTTTATATTCTCAATCCGAGGTCGCACTACAGTGAGGAAAAAGGAATTTTTCCTTATCCCCTTTGCAGTGCGATCTCCGCAACAGGCATACGTATGCAAAATGCTTCTTCTGAGAAAAGAAAAGCACTTTCGCATAAGTATACCTGGCCATTTCACATTCGAATAGAGAGGGAAACATGAAGGAGAGACACAGAAAAACAGAGGACAGTTGGTAATGAGGAAAATTGGGCTACAAACTAGAAGTGGAACATCATAAAGTGAGATAAGGAGGGGCAGACATTCAAGTTGGGGACAGTCACCTCCTTGACAGCATTTCTGAATGAGCTCAGCCAGCAGGTCAGGATAAAGTAACTGTGCAACTCTGCCAGCTGCACAAGTATATCTTCTAGGCTGTCTGTGTGGGTGTCCAGCTGCTTACCCACCAAAGCTATCACCAGGCCTTCCATGTCCACTCAGGTGACAAGAGGTGGGCTACAGCCAATCTCTCTACAGGATGATGTAGAAAGGTGGGCCTACAGCCAAGCTCTCTGCAAGATGATGTAGAGACGTGGAGACCCAGTGGGTGATGGTAAGGCAGGAGCATGGTTTGTTGGCTGCTGCTGTAGTGCAGCCACTGCCATGGCTGACACTGCATAGAGTATGAATGCAAATGCAAACAAACAAAGCAACAAAGTAGAAAACATAAATAAAGAAGAGATAAACACAAAAACAAAAGAATTATCAGTAATGTATGCAACTATGGGTGGTTTTACCTTCTCTGGAGAAGTACAGTGCTGTTAAGTATATGATGACAAACCAAAAACTGTAGAGAGAGTTTATATTTATATACATGCACTACAGCAGTATAGGTGTCACAAGGGAAAAGAATAAATGCCACCTAACCAGTCTGTTCTGTGTCAGGCATGTGCAAAGTTCATGAGTATCAAATTATGTTACTGTAAGGGATAGTAAATCTGGCTTACCATCCTCTGATCATGTAATGCCCAGCACATATAGGAGCTTATCTGCAGATACTACACCTGGGCTACCAAATGGTGTCCTGAATTGTACCATGATGTCCATGCCACTATATACTGCCATGCAATTCCAAAACAAATACATGCTGAACACCAAAACCCAGTGGCCATGCCATATAATGACATGTGATAGCCAGCAGGAAGTGTCACCCAACAGCCAGCCATATGTATGCCCATAACATGCTACGTGTTAATGGCTCAGGCAGACATGGTGGAATGATCAGGGTATTGCATGGCAGACTGACCACTGCACTATGCTTTAACAAAAGGGTGAATGCCTATGGACTTGGCATTAAATGATGTCAACCAATAAGGTCCAAGGTAGACAATGACACCTAGTATTGTGCTGCAACACCCACTGTAAGCCTTATTTGCATCACCATCCTATTACTACTTGATATCCTGGATTAAATTCTTTAAATTGTGCATTCATATTCTAAACTCATATTTGTATTTCCTGGGTTCTCAGTGTATAGTCCCCTTACTATGTGCATGACCAGCTGTAATCTACCTTGACTGTTAACACTGAGTCCAAGCACACTTTTGTATTGTATCTTTTCTTTGTCCAAGATTTTCTTAGCAGTATCAAGCAGCCATCTTGGATGTCTGTTGAAAAGAAGTTCAAATGGATAAAACTCAGCCAATGTCTGTGGCAGTGCTCTGATTCCAAACTGAAAGTTTGGTAACAGCTGGCCCCAGTTTTAACCATCTGCATCAACTTTCCGTAGCTTGGATTTCAGTGTTTTATTAATTATTTCTACTAATCCAGCAGTCTGAAGATGGCAAACAGATGTCTTCGACTGATTAACTCTAAAGCAAAACTGCTCTAGTACTTTGGGATAAAGGAGTGGCATAGACAGTAAGTATTTCCTTATTGATAACTGCTTTGTATAATAGCAGTATCAAATTCCACAAAATAATCTTAGCTTTAGCTTTGAAAAATCATGCTTCTTCTGGAATTTGAGTAGCATGGTACATCATGACTAGTATGTACTAAAAACACATTCCTGGATTTCACCAATAGTCTCATAATGTCCATGGAAATATATTCCAATGGCACTCCTCCTCCTCTGATATGCATAAGTAAGAAAATGGATACTGATATCGAATCAATGGATTTTTATGTCCAGGATGAGGTGCATTTTTCTGACATTCTGAGACGAAGTATAGAGTCCCCTAATCACATTCATTATACCTGGCCAGTAAAATTTGCCTTAGTTTATTCCATCCCCATATAGCCATATAACTTGCTACCTTCATGTATAATGCCCAGTAAGGCACTGGCACAGGTAGCCAGTGCAGAATTCCTTCTCATTCTTTACTTGCTCTGTGTAAGAGGTCATCTTTTACTCAAAATAAGGGTGAGAAGTAATGGGAGTATCCTGGTCACTGTCATTCCCCTAGCTATGTTCTCTCTTGTTCTACTGAAAATATAATCTTCCCACCATACCTTTTAATGTATATGTGACATTCTTGTAAGTCCACTATCTTAAGTAACTGACCATGAAATTGAAGTTGAAGCATCTTCTTATAAAAATACTGTCACTGCAGCTTCCTCTGTGTATTCAGCTGCAAAACATAGCACTAAACAAACATAACTGTTCTGCTTTACTTTTTTGGGTCTCAGTACAAGGCTCTTAATTGCTCTCTTTTCTTTGAGGCTGCTGACTCGCTAACATGGCTTGCCTGAGTACCACCTTTTCACTTTCTATACCTGTCTTATGCTGTCCTTTAACTGCAAAGCGTATTTCAAATTAAACTTTATCAGCAGTTTTACTTTCTTCCTTTTTTCATGTATTCCTGATGCTTAGTGCTAACCTTCAGTTGCATTTTCTGTTTTAAACAAGTAGAAATAGGCCTAGAATTCTACATTCTCCTGCTAATCTCAGTTTCTGTACTGATTTTCTTATTAGTGTACTCATTCAAGTGCCTTTCATTTTTCCTTTCATCTCAGTTCTGTGATCGCATTTCTTGTTGTCTTCATGCTGACCTCTGATGTTTACTTTCGTATTTCCTGTCAACTTACTTTAAGTTCTTCTACTGGCATTTCATACAATTTTGGATTTCTATTTCTCTCTCTCCTTGGAAATGCTTCTAATAACAAACAGAGCCCTTTTAACTGTTCAACCATAAACAGTTCTCACTATTTCTGTCGCATCTATGCCAGCATCATTTTCCTGGTACCGATTCTGAATACATCAGTTAATGTCACTGACTCGGCCTCCCCCAGCTCATTCTTATACTGAATTGGTGTATCAGCTTGCCACACTATACCTAACCACTCTTCCTCCTACCAGATTTGTTATACTGCATGAAAATGTGGAAAGTATTTCCTAATATTAAAATGAGTCAATTGAGGGACTGCACACACACAATGTTTTACAAGAGTCGTCTGAAGTTCTCCTTATGTAATGGGATGCTAAGCCTGAGCTTCCCTCCCTTCTAAACATACAGTGCATTTGCTAACTTGTTTGTCAAACACTGACGCAGGGCTGACTCAGGTTTATAGCTACACCTACACCCATGTGTACTAATGCAATTAAAGCATTAATTCAGTGTTTTTTTTTTATTTCTTATAGGCAATGTTTTCTTCTGTATTAGAAGTACATAACTTCACAATTTGTTCCCCCAGACATATTTGAATCATTTAAACACATTACTTTTTGAATCACATAAGGAAGTACATTTCTTACTGCAGTGTTAGGCCTAGAAGCAGACTGTTCATTTTTAGCACTTTGCATTTAACTAGCAAGCATTTTACTAACATTACTCACTAATCAGAATGGTTACAATCACTTTGCAGTATTCATTTTCTTACTTCATTAGGGACATTTTGTTAAGTAGTGTATTGCCAACATTTCTATAATTTTTATATGAATTACACATAATATATATATATATATATATATATATATATATATATATATATATATATATATAAACACTTTATAATCCTGAAATTCTGAAATACTGAATTTCAGAATCCCGAGATTATAAAGCTGAAAGCTCAAAAGTTCGAAACGCCAGAAGCGCGAATTTCAAAATCCTGAAGTACGGAGATTTTGAAGTAGCGCTTCTGGTGGTGCGCTGTGTGAAGGGACAGCTAGAATTTCAGGTAAGTATTTATGTTTAAGGGTTTTGGTTAGGAACTTTAGTGTGTGTCAGTGTGTTTGGTTACTGTGATCTGTGTGTGTGAGGGGAATGTAGCTTGTATGGTGGTGTTTTTGTGTGTTTTTCTGTGTAGTGTAACCATGGAGTTTGTATATTTAAGTAAGGGGGGTGCAGTGGGCTTGCCCCCCTGCTAGTATGTAGTGTAGGTTTGAGTGTTTGTGTATTGGGGGAAATCTGTGTGTATGTGTGTGTGTGGTGTATGGTTAGTGCAGTGTTCGCGATTTTAAAATTCGCACTTCTGGGGTTTCAGGATTGTCAGGTTTCAGCTTTTTGATCTCAAAATTCTGAAATTTGATATTTCAGGATTTCGGGATTATAAAGTGAATATATATATATATATATATATATATATATATATATATATATATATATATATATATATATATATATATATATATATATATATATATATATATATATATATATATAGATATATAGATATATATACTTGTATGCGTTTGTTCAAAATAGTTGGTCAAACCTTTTCTTTAGTTGAAACAGGAATCATTGTCTTGTTTGGTCAATTCCATTCCATCACTGTGAATCTTGTGGTTTTGTGTGAGATTGGTGAACAATGAAGTTAAGGAAGTTTATCTATCTATATATATATATATATATATATATATATATATATATATATATATATATATATATATATATATATATATGTATATATATATATATATATATATATATATATATATATATATAGATAGATAGATAGATATGTGTGTGTGTTTGTGTGTGTGTGTGTGTGTGTGTGTGTGTGTGTGTGTGTGTGTGTGTGTGTGTGTGTGTGTGTGTGCGCGCACATGTCTTTATATAAAATTTGTTACTGCACACATTTCTTTCATGTCTAAATTGTGGAATTATTTGCTATTGGTATAACTTGTTTAATTGTAGCAGTCAAATTGCAGGAAATTGACCATTATATAATTCAGGATTTATTCCATTTCTTCGCAGTTGTGTTGCCTTGGAGTTAGTATATTTAATTTTGTGAGTGTTGAACAGAAACCCCATGTTAGAGGTGTGGGAACAAACTCAGAGACTTTGCAACCAACCACCACAACTGAGGGAATGACTTCCTTACTAGGGGATGCAACCAACAAATGATGCATTACATCTTAATCCCAAAAAAGGTTTCAAAGCAAATAACGACCATGCTGTTATGGATCCTGTAGGAAGAGAACATATTTCTGGAAATTAATCAGATATCCCCAAAATGAAGAGAGAAAATAAATGAAGGATGTCCTTCACATTCACTAAAGATTGCAAGGAAATCAGGAGGGCAATAACAGAAAACTGGATAATCATTTAAGACAATAAGTATCTGGAAAAATACTGGGACCTGAACCAAACTTTGTATTTAAAAAGGCAAGGAGCATTAGAAGCTGGTTAGTAAGCAGATGGAAGGTGTCTAGTAGCACCATAAGAAGTGCCTACAAATGTAGGTCAATGGACTACAAGTACTGTAAACAGTGACCACTTTATATTACCAGACTCACACAAAATGCAACATGTAGAGGAACTGTAACACTGAGAATCTTGTCTACATGGCCCAATGCAACAAGTGCAACAGTTTCTTTTTATGTGGGCAAAACTATCAATAAGTCCAAAATTAGAATAGCCATCATCTTTCAGATATAAAATTCAGAGTGACAAGAAATGCTCCGGGAAAATACAGCATGGACTTTCCTAACCACAAAGGTTTCTCTTTCCACATCCTGGATACAATAGATCAGAAACCACTACAAGGCAACACAATTGCCATCCTTGAAAAGAAGTTCAAATGGCATATAAAATGAAATGCGTACAATGCCTCAGGTTTAAAGTTAGCTGTTCAATTAAAAGTACCTTGGCTCTGCAAAAATGAAACACAGAATGTACTAATAAAATTAATTTTACTGTCAGTCTTCAGTCCGTTAACTCCCCAGAGACTTTAGTTCTTATATATATATATATATATATATATATATATATATATATATATATATATATATATATATGCATGTCCTGTGTGGTTTCCTTATTTATCCCATTGCAGGACTATGACAAGCATTCCCATTGCTGTTAATAATATTTAGAAGAACAGTCAAGCCCCGGGATTCATGAAGCTCGGCGCAAGGCCGGCGTAAGGTCTGCACCGGCGGTGCAGTGAATAGCCGGTGCAGTAGCGCCATATGCATATTAATGAGAGTGCACCGCAACCACAGACACGTACGTAGTGTACGTGAGCGAGCCCAGGTAGGATGCGTCTGGAGGCGTGTCTAAGCCGGCATGAGGTGAGCAACCTAATGTGCTGACAGCCACGGTCCGCCCATAATAGTAATGGCAGCAGCCAGGTCCCGTGCAGAATGAAACGCACGTAGAGTATGCAGCATAGTACCCGTCCCAAATAAACGGAGAAGCAAATACAAGCCACGAAGGCCTAAGTGTACCCATCCAAGGAGCAAAGGATACGCATATGACCACGTTTGTCCCGCAATGCACCGTCAGTGGTTACACTCAGAGAAGGTGTACAGCAGCATGTCAGCGCGCCGCACCGACATAGGAGCAGCGACTAAGGTCACCACCTGTCCCACTGTGGGTAGGGCAGTCTCTCTATGGGCAGTTGTGTCCCGAAAAAACGTATTAAAAATGGCAAATGTGCTAAGATTGTAGGACATAATGATATCCCGTATTTAATGTAATGGTAGCATGAATTGGTTATTTCTGTAACTGAAATACCTAAATGTCACAAGAAACAGAATAAGCAAGCAAATTGCCATAACAATAAGCTTTTACTTAGGCAAACAAGTGAAGTTCTATGCTATATAGTGACCGTGTGTATGTGTCGGCCTGTAAAGTCAGATGTGAGTCCCGGAAATATCCCAGCTTGGAAAATGGAAAAGGTGGCAACCCCAGTAGCGACATGGGCATGGTCACCAGGGTACCAGCTGTCCCAATGTGCCATGGACAGTCCCTGATTGGACAGTTGTGTCCCTGCAACAATCGGAAAAATGGAAAATGACCTCAGATCCCCTGCCAAAAATATTCCCAATATACATGTAATAGTAGTATAAAACATATACATCTGTATATGAAACACATACATGGCATAAGAAAATGAATAAGGAACCCAAATGCTTACAGAATAAGCTTATAGTATGGTAAACAAGTGAAGTTCTGTCAACTGCACTTGCCGTGGGTATGTGTAGTCCTGCAAATTCCGAAGTTTCCACATAACATGCCCCACTATGGGCATTGGAAAAGGTGCCAACCATAATGGTCACAAGCAGTTGTGAGAGTACATAGCCGGGTAGCTGTGTCGACATAACAACAGTAAGGAATCAAGATACCTTAAACACAGGCAAACATGTGCATAGCAACATATCCCACACCCAGCAACGTCTCTGTCGCATACACTGGATGGCGTATGTTGAAGTGTAATATCCAGAAGCAGAACCCATGCAGTCAGATGTAATACACAATAGCCTCATTGTACATGTCAGTCCCACCCATGTACACCTGTGCACCCTAACCTGCTAGCATCCGTGTGCAGCTATACACCCACACACAATGTGCATACCTGAAATGTGGTAAGATGTTTGTGTTAGGCAATGCCACGCGGCCAAATACGTACCCCACGTCACCAACCCACCTCAGGTACAGATATGTAAATGGCTGCATGTGAATGTGTCTGCAGAATGTGTACATCCGCATGTGGTATGTACCCGTCGAAACCATATAGGTTTGCATACGACACGGTGCACATAACTGTACACATGTGGACAAGTCGGGTTGTTGAATCACCGCATCGATGTTTAGCTATGCAGTGAAGTCGATCACATATAGCGGAACACGTGCCTATCAAACAGGACGTCCTAACAGGGTGCTACAGGCAAAGAAGGGAAGGTGGGACATCACATGTGGAGAGTAGCGTTGCGGACGGCCAAATACACACGGTCAAGGTAAAGGACGGAACAACATGCATATGGCGGATGGATGTTGTTCGAAAATATATATAGAAACACATATGAAGTGCCAGTTTAGACTCGAAATACTATATAATGCATTGAATTGTACCGTACAATATGGCAGTAGAAGTAAGCCTGCATGTAATTGGTGAAGTTAAGCTGTAGTGTGATGGAATTCTGATCCTGGCAGTAACCAGTACAGCAGGCTTATGTCTGTCAGCATTAATTATCTGCTGGGTTACAGAACAATAAATGTATGTACATGCATAACATCACCCCTTCCTCTGAGGAGGATGGCCTTGTGAGCTCAATCGAAGATAACAGTACAACTCCTTACCAGAGAGACAAAGCAGCGTATTAAGAAATTAACTGAGTACTGTATCGGAACAGTCTAGGGTCCTTGAAACAGTTACAATCACAGAAGGACAGTGTAATTGACAAGGTGCCTTGCAAGGCTGTGTTATTCTCATGGGAAAACATTTTAAAAGCACGACCCCAGCACCCACGTATGTATAGACTATTGTGGACCATAGTGATGGAAATGCCCTGTGACCGACCACGCCAGTAAGGTGGGCAAAGCTGATTGTAAACACTATATAAAGAAACTGCTTACTGTATAGAGTCAGACAAAACTCTCATACTTGGACTGTATATGATTTAGCCTGCCTGTGTACACTACTAAAACTTTCTGAACCCGAGCCTCCTGTGTTATTGACTGTCACTTAGAAAAGCCTACTGATAACTACAGTCTGGTTTTAACAACTTATTTGACATTGTGATCCTTGTAATCCGGAATTCCCTTGGTAAGCTACAGGTCAGAGTGCATGGCTGGTTAGACATCTACGCAGGAGAATTTGCCTAAATGGTTCTTCTTGAATGAAAAGACCTCCGACTGAATTGTTGTGTGTAAAGAGGCTGTTTACTGTCTGATCTGTGGCTGAAAAGCGGAAAACTGGATCCCAAGAAGAAATCGTGCAGCCTTAAACAGGAGGCTCAGGTAAGGAGTGTTTGCCTCTTTGTCTCTATTGTAGATCAGGGACCAGACTACATTGTGTTTCTGTTAACAGTTGTGATAGCGGGTCGAAGACCTATCCAAATACTGTTAAATCTGAACATAGGTCAGGGGAACACACAGCAGAGTAAATAGTCATTGTAGACACTACAGTGGATACAGGGAAGGAGACACCACGTGGTATGAGAGAAGGGTACGTAGCAGTCGTGTAGAGGATATGGGAGATTATTGAAGAAACAGATCATGTGATCCGCGTCGGACAGGTGACGTGAAGTATATGCAATCGCAGAGAGCACATAATGTGAGTTATCCAGAAAAATGGGGTAATAAATACGACATTGATGGTATATTACACAAAATATCGTTACTGAAACATTGTAATCCCTGAAAATGTGATGCACATGTTCTACGGTAAACACCTGTTCCACCCTGAGAGGGACAGTCCCTCTTTGGCCAGTTGTGTCCTGCAAACAAACCGAACAAATGGCAAATGTCCTGATATCTCAGGACAAGTATTTCCCAGATATATTTCAAAATGGTAGCATAAAACAGTAATTTTGTATCTGGAACAACAAAATATCATAATAAACAGAATAAGCAACTGAAATGCTACAACAATTGGTCGCTCTCCTGGCAAAAAGTGAAATCCTGTCCTATGTACTGGCCGTGGGTATGCTTTTTCCTGGAAAATTACACGTTCCGAACACTAATGTCCCACATTGTGCATTTGAAAAGGTGGCAGCCCTAAGATGTGCAGGCGACAAAACAGCGACAATTGGGTATCCGTCATGCACATAGGTGGATTGAGGTAGTGAACTGAAGGGAACAGAACACTACAAATGTCAAAGCATCATACGTACACAGAGAAGATCAGAATACAGTAGTACCGATAGCCCCCCCCCCACAACACCCTACCACCTCCGATACCACATCCAGGATATGAAGCGGGAGGGCAGGCTAGTCCCCACACGTTATCCTGTGGCAACAGAGGTAGCACAACGACCAAATGTAACAGAAGCTATTGAAACCACATCCCAAACTCGTAACATACCTAGGAACACCCGAGTAAGAAGACAGTCACTAGAACAGAGTGAGGATATCTGTCAATTAATTGAAGTACCGAACCCTCATGCAGGACAGGAAGGCCAGGACCCAACCCCCGTAGTGTATAGACCATGGACACCAGAAGATATCTGTAAAGTCACAGAGGGAATTCCCCATCTACAAAGTAATCGCTATTCACCATGCAATACCTCTGTATCTTCTGATCGGAAAACAAAGGGGGAATGGCGGATGGTACAGTATGTACAAGCTGTAAATCATGTAATAATACTTAGGGTAGCGATGGTGCCAGACCCACACACTATATTCAATGCTATGAACACGCCACAGAAGTATCTTACCCTGGTACATATAAGCTATGCTTCCTTTGCAATACCTATACATCCAGATAGTCTGTATTGCTTTGTATGTACATTCAGGGTAACAGATACAGCCATGCCCGGCTATCGCGGGGATACTGTGAAAGTACAACGATATTCCCACAGGAGATGTCTAGCTACATTCCGGTGTTAACTCCACCCGGGGCCAGTCAAGTTCTACTTTATGTGGATGATATTCTGCTTGCGGCCCCTACCCAGCAGCAATGTATGGAAGATACAATAGCATTATTCAGATATTCAGCAGAACAGGGACATAAAGTAAGCAAGCATAAATTGCAACTACAGAGAATACAGGTCAAGTACCTGGGATATGTGGTATCCAAGTAGGGTAGAACATCACATTACGATAGGACGGTAGCAATTTCATAAGCACACAAGCCAACTAACAAGAAGGGAATGAAGTCCTGTCTGGGCCGACTAACATTTGTCAAAGCTGGTTACCAAACAATGCTTTGGAATCCGCTGTATTGTCTGCCTTAATCCTTAATACACCTATGGCAGCACAACACATACTACACTGGATTACAGTAGCAGAAACAGCTTTCTGCAGACTAGAACGATTGATAGCTTCAACATCTGTAGCAGGTCCCCTGAAGAATCATAACACATGTTGTCAGACTGTAGATTGTAAGCGGAGATATATGACGTCAGTCTTGATGCAACAGCATGGAAGTAAGCAACGCTACATAGCTCACTACTCATTGCAGTTGGACACTGTGGCATGGTCAGTGCCACATTGTGTACAGGCAGTTGTTGTAGCACCCATGGCAGTACAGGCTCCGGCCTTAATGTTACTAGACCACCCTCTCACTGTGAGAATGTGTCATGCAGTTGCGATCAGTCTGCTGCAAGAGAAGATAGCATTCCTGACCCATGCTAGACATTTGTCTTGTTTGACCATACCACTGAGTCAACCTCATATGGTGATTGAACGTTGTACAACATGAAACCTATCAACGTCACGTCCGACACCTGTGTATGGCACACCACACAGTTGCCTATACGAAATGGATTAAATAACTACACACAGACATGATATCACTGATATACCCCTAGATGATGCAGAGGTGACAATTAATGTGTACGGATCATGTAGACAGAGTCCAACAGGAACGAATCAAGTAGGGTATGCAGTAGTTATTGATAATGAGATTGTAGACGGCCAAACCCTGCAGCATAACGTGTCTGCTCAAGCAGCAGAATAGTTAGCTTTAACACGTGCTTGTACTGTAGTGGAAAACTGATGTGTGGACATATGTCCCGATAGTCAGTATGTTGTCTGTACAGTGCATGTTTATGAGCAGCAGTGGAAGAATAGGGGAATGATAACATCCACCGGTAAACCGATTAATCATGTGCAATTGATCTTGAATGCATTAGACTCCATTCAGTTACCCACTAAAGTAGGTAATTGTAAATGTGCAAGTCATAGAAAGCAACAGGATAACAGTAGGAAAGGTAAGGCATGAGCTCATGCATCCGCAAAACAAGCAGCCTCACAGTTGGAAAGTGTTTGTGTGAATGAGGAATGACAAACCTCAGACAGTTTAGATGTAGAAATCTTACAAACAATGCAAACATCAACTATGAAAGCAGAAAAGCCGACGTGGGTATGACGAGGAGCAATCCCTGAACATGGACTGCACATATCCACAGTGATAAAGCCAATATTAACGTCTAATGTATTCAGATATGCGGCTTTGTGGAGCCATGGGTAGAGACATGTCTCAACAGGGGGGATGGTACATTTGGTTAACAGAATACCCCTAACATACGGAATTACGAACCACATACAAACATCATGAGCAGCGTGTCACATTTGCAGTAGATATCATGCACAGGGAGCATTTAAACCGAAGGGAGTGAGTTTACCTACACCACCATAACTGTTCCGTACTATTTGTATGGAGTTCATACTTCTGAATAAATGTGAAGGGAACAAATACTGTTTAGTGATTACACATATATATAATCATAATGGGTAGAAGCATTCCCAACCATGAATCGCCATGCAGCAGCAGTGGCAAAGGTGCCAGTAAAATAAAGTATCCCTAGATCTGGCATGCTGTAAAGAAGCTACAGTGACAATAGAACACATGTAGTGAACCAGACAATCACGCAACCTGGGGGATTATTTTGTATTTCCATAAATGTAAATTGCATGTACAACCCACAGTCAGCATGACTGCTGGCCGTAAAGTGGGATCCCGAGAAATAAGTAGAGGAGGTTGGTGGGTGACATCCAGACGACTTACATGTGCTGTCTACCTCTAGCATTGCTGAGCATGACAACAGTTCCAAATGTAAAGTGCTGCACGCACTTCGAAGTAGTATGTGGAATGGCATATCATGTGCCAGAGTGGAAAGCTGTCATACCTGCAGAGCCGGAGGTCGATGGCTCATTAGCAGGTGACATGAGAGGATTGTTAACCAATAACACTGTTCTTCAGTTAAAGTCTTTACAGATAAAGAGCAAGCGAAGACGGACGATAGCTGACACCAGTATCCTGTGTGTATGTCACTGTTATCCAAAGAACATTATTGGCAAGTGGAAAGTGTGAAGGTCTGTACCAGCTCCTGTTGGCAACGCCTACTGCAGTAAAGTTTGCAGAGAGGTCGTCCTGGGTCCACCGCACATTTTTCAAACCGGTAAAGGATATCAAGTCTGATTGACATCTTGTAGCTGATATACCATAGAGCCTGAATCACCCGGTCAAGACTGTATAACAATACAAAGCAACCCCAAAGACATTTTTGTTTGCTGTCCTAATGGTTATACACCTATTAACCATGTTTGTGTTTACTTTACATTTGCTGGGACCTTACCTGCACATAACTACACGGATACAAATACTGATACGTGATGAACTGGCCACAGAGTGTCTTCCACACTTCAACAAATACCTAGGCATGACGTGTGTGCATATACAGACTATGAACACTTTAAATTGCTGTGTATGTACTGCCATATGTACATCATATGGAGGACTTCCGATGCATGTTGTCCCCTTGGGGATAGATTGAGACTTGTGAATATTTACACTTTGATACAGGTTCTGTGAGATCACAGGACAACGTGGCACTGTACTCACCTGTTACAAAAAAAGGAATTGTATGTTATCATAAACATGATACAGTTTCAGTTTGTGGGAGTATTTGTAACATAACTGTGTCTTACGAATGTCATATAACAGCCAAAGATCACAGTACTACTTGTAGCACCATTCATTATTTGTATTGAAACATCATGAGAACAATGTGGAAGGATGTGCAGAAACATCCTGAATTGTATAAACAGTCCTCTGTTAGAGACAGGGAAATGTTACATGCAGAGGTAACCCGCATCAGTAGTAAAGTAGAATATTGTTATGTTGTTTGTGGGAAAAAAGCATATCAATGGTTACCTGGGAATTGGTCCGGCAGTTGTTATTTGGGTTATCTGGCTCCAGTCACATGACATACTGCACAATTGCCTCTGGGTGCGAAACGTACTATAACACATATAGCTCGAAGAACTGGGAACACAGTCGAGACACCTAGTAATCCAGTGGGTGAAATGGAAGCTGTTCTGACATTCCAGTCTTCTGCAAGAGATAAAGGAATACTGATTCATATGTACTTGTGTGACAGCGTCATAACCTGGGCTGGAACACTCCCAGCTTGTGGAGTAGTGAAATCAATCAGGGAACAGAGGAAGTTATCAAAACCTGTCGGAGGGATGATGAATGTGACTTTCCACTCTTGAACTTGTGACTGATGAACTGGATGCAATGAGAACTGTTGTGTCACAAAATGTAATAGCACGACTGCACCGTGGCGCCGAGAATTGGTACGTGCGCGCTTATTAAAGAAGATCGCTGTGTCCAACTACCACATGAAAAGACCAAAATCAACGCCCACCTAGAGGTAATACAGCAGGTGTCATCCATGGCGGAACCAGGCCCAAACCCACTGACGAACCATTTCCACAAACCATTTGGTGGATGGGGTCAGTCATACTGAATATCATGATTGCCATTTGTGTTGTTCTGCTCATATTGGGAGCATGTGTCTATTGCGGGGTACTTTGCATGTAAGTATTAGTCAGGGACTCTGGCGACATATCTGTCCCTGAGACTTTGTATCAAGACCTGTAGTGGTATTTGTCAATAGAAAATGCAATCCTTCTTGAAATGTACAACAAATTACTTGCCTAGTTAAACATTCCAGAGAGGAAGAGGCTAGGGAATGAAATAATGTTGTATATGTTTCTGGATAGAATAGAAGCAATCAAAGGAGGGAGAATGTTAGCAAAATACATATTTAAACATATATATGACGTGCAACTTTAGAAGCAAATAGTGTATAATGCATATTATTCTATCGTACAATATGGCAGTAGAGCTTATCATGCATGTAATTGCCTGCAGTGTAGCTGCAGTGTGATTGAACCCTGACCCTAGCAGTAACCAGTGCAGCAGGTGTATGTCATTCAGCATTAGTCATCTGCTCGGTTAGAGAATAATACATGTATGTACAGGTATATCTGTCATCCTTCCACTGAGGAGGATAGGCTTGTGAGCTGTAACACAGAGTACAGCTGCTCAGCAAAGAGACAAAGGAACCTAGTAGGAAATGGAGTGAGGACTGGATCTGAACTGTGTTGGAACCGTGACAGAGCAGAATATACCGGCACAGTCTAATTGAATATGTGGCTCGCACGGTTGTGCTATCCTCATGGGAAAACATTTAATAAGCATTACCTGAGCACTGTTGTAGGAATACAACGTTGTGGACTCTAGCAATGTAAATGCCTTGTGACTGACCACATCATTAATGCTTGCAAAAGATGATAATATACACAATGCTCATACAGATGTAACATGTATAGAGTACAACAAATGTCTACACTTTTACTGCATAGTTCTTTGCCTCCTGCTGCACAGTAGTAAAACTTTATTAATCTCAGCTTCCTGTGTTATTGACTGTCATTTTGAAAATATGAATGAGTGTTACAGTTTGATTTAAACAACTTAATTGACAGATGTGTACATTCTAGCATGGGAATAGGTCAAGCCAACCATCACAATGTCCGTGTGTACCACATACAAACAGCCAGTAACACGCAGTAGTAGTGCATGAAGGCATACACGACTGTGGGAATAGTACAGGACATATGGCAGGTGCCAAGTGCAGATGCATGACACAAACCACAGGATGGGTGTCCCTGCAAAGAGGAACATGTGCCAACCACAACTCCCACAGATGTACCGGCAATAAAAACACATGGCAAACACACAGAAACACTACTGTCCAACAAACGACTGCAACGGAGCCTGGTCAAACACCAACATGAAGCATGCACAAACAGGGACTTGTGTAATGTTTGCCTTAACACCCCCCCATAGGCCAAAGAAGAATAGAATGGGCATATGCATGTAATGTTGTGAAGGATGTGTGGTAGTCCTCAGTAGCACAGTGTTAGGGACACAGATACACTGTCATCAACTGTGACGTATGTGCACTGTACACAGCATACCTGCATGTAATACAGAGGACAATCATGTGCCACAGAAATATACACTGGAGAGAGTATAGGGGATAGACAATTGTAAATGTGACAAACTATGAATATAGGTTCATATGACCATAGGTACAGGGTAGGCCATCGTCCCAGGTTCAGCCATAACACTACACCATAGTTAGGATGACTTTGCCAACCTTCTGTGCTTCAGATAAAATACTCATGATTTTGCTGTACCTCTGTCAAGCAGTGATAATGATGTAATCCCTGGCATATACCTGCAATTCTCCATCCAATGGACAACATACCCGCGAACAAGGCTAGGAAGGATCTCTGTCTCACATGTACTGTGATGTAGATCCACAGCATTATGAGTGTCTGGGTGATATATGTGTCACTCAAACACATCCCATTAATGACTGTGACAAGGTAAATGTCACCTGCCCTAGTGGTTCTGGGGGATGCAGATACTGTAGGTGAAGCATACACATGACATATGGGTTGACATGGCCTCGTATGTCAGGCACAGGTCAACACTAAACAGCAGGTATGTGACGTAATGTGGCAGGGGTCCTACAAGTGGGGCAGCATTACACAAAATGATGTCATCCTGCATCTGTACAACAATTAACCTATGAGGGCTTCCCAGCTGCTGTAGGTGTATGGTCAGATACAGTCTGAATGGGGAAATTTAGTAAATCATAGGTGTAACACGTAATGGGTACAAGGAGACAATGACCTAGCCTGATGTAGATGTGAATCCCTGCACAAACAGGTGGGCAATGTAGAAGTCCCACACAACCACGATAGCAGCGTGTGTGTTGAATGAATGGTGACCGACAAACTCTGTCCCCTGATCCCTGGTAATCACCCCTGTGCTGAGTGGACAGCCACCTATATGCTGGACAGGGGTGACCTAGTAGTTCTCCACAGGTATGATGTTGCATTACTTAGCATTTAGC